>NW_010515564.1:5802-23698 GCF_000687285.1 Phaethon lepturus
ATTTATAAAAATGCTTAAAGAGAAACAGTATATGCAAGTTGAGCAGTCCTGTGTGTTCTGCAAGAGGAAACTGAAACTCTCTTAAAGTTGAAAACAAACGTGGAGCCTAATGGCAGATACTTAAATCGCAGCTGATCCTTCTATAAAGAGGCTCTTCCGTGATGTTGGGGCTTATGGTAGGAAGGGAGATATTTACAGTAACACTGTACATAGCTCTTTAACCCAGCAGACTGCCACTTTTAACAGAAAATTGGTTTTTGCCAACACATTCATGGTATGTAGATAGACACGGAGAAAAGGCAGGCAAAGTAAATAACTTGTATTTCAAGTAAGGCAGAAAGCACACCTATAGAGAAACATACTTAGATGGCTTTCTGTATGCTTATACCTTTTGAAATTATTAAATTACATGAGTGGCTTCTGATCATATCTTTTTATGTGCAAGTGATTTGTTTTAGAATAACTTTAATTTAATGTGAAGTTGCTTTTCATTCTGGCATGGACATCATCCAGGTAATATGTGCAAGCCCTGGTCTTTTAGATCCTCAGTGGACTTTGGACAGCAGAGCATAGATGGCATTATAATGGAGAGCTATTGATGATGATTCTTGCCGACACTTAGTTTATCCATGTCCCTTACAATGCCAACTGATGTGCCTGGCACGTTAGGTGTATAGCAGATGTTTTATTTTAGCCAGCTTGCTATGCTAGAAGGGTGACCGTGATTCTAAGACTTTCACTCGTTTCAGAGTGTATTAAGTCTACCGAGAAGACGAGCAGAAAAACTCAGACTTTTCACTATTGTTCCTGAATTTTATTTAGTTAAAAGTGAAAAGATTACTTAACATTTGTGTGGTGTAATAGGACACTAATGTAAAGAAAAGTGGGGTTTGACTTTTTATTAAATCTCAAGTGACTTACAGTTACTCAGTTCAGGTTTATCTAAAACAACCAGAATTTCCTTAATGGCTTTGTATGACTTAAATAGTTCTAAAATAATACTGTCAGCTGTTAAATTTTCATTAGGACATACTGAATCCACCTCGTCAGGAATCACATGCTGTATGTGTTTCAGTGTTTGTTGGTCTATATCTGGAAAGCTTTTCTTTCTTAATATCTTGTCTCCTAACCCTGTTGCTCTATCCAGTGACACTTCGTAGCTTTGTCCACAGCTGAGAGGGACTTTGATCTCTACCGTGGCAGAAAATTTTCTACTACTTTTCCCACAGATGTAGCTTCTGTTATCTCTTACTACTTTCTCTGTCAGTTTTTAAGCTAAAAATTTCAAGCTGTACAAATGTAAAGGTGCCAACATAAATTTTTGTAAACCTGAACTATGTAACAGACTTTTGAGAATGCTGCCTGCCTTTTCAAGGTGCCTTTTGCCTTTTATTGCTTTTATGATTTTTCATTCTAATAGCCTATTACCCTATTTTTGTGGCCATTTTTGTTTTCATTTGGTATTTTAGTTTTGAGCGTGGTGCTACTGAAGCAAACTGTACCTAATCCGTAGGATTACTGCTCTTCATCCATCCCATGTATTTTGAGTAAATTTATGTTGGCCGTAGTGTCCACTTTCAGAGTTAAGTTCAGCAGTTTGAGGAGATTTCTATGGAATTGTGGCTGTTTATTGAATGGTATTTTCCAAAGGATGCATCACACCTGAGATTCTTGAATGTGATTGCACTGGAGAAGGATGGGATTTTTAGCTTTCAAGGCTTGAGAAACCTCCTATCACAGTCTGCTGGTGCTTCGCCCCTCCTGCATTTTTAAGTGGAAATGTTCTGAACAAGGGGAGAGCGTGCATTAAATAGTAAACTGCTTTTATCTTAACAGAGAACATCAAGATTGGTTGCATATGTGCCGTGTTATACCACGTTTCCAAAAAAGACTATAATTCCTTTTAGAATGTACCGTTGTCCTAAATTTAAGACGACAAGAAGAAGCTCCAGAAGTGCAGTCGATGTGCAAGTGCCCTCCTATGGCAATTGCTGTTCGTGACGGCCGTCACCCGTGCTGCAGGACGACACGTGTGGATCAGTGCTAGCTAGCAATTTCCAGAGGGATTCGGGTAATAATGTCAGGGCGATGTAAGAAGATACTCTGTAAAATTTGCCTTCAGGCATCTGTATTTCACATTTTCCCTGATCCCTGCATAAAACAAAAACGCAAGTACAAAACCACAGCAAATAGCCCTGCATGTCTGAAATGTCTAATACAGCCTTGAAAAACAATTGTGAAAAGGATGTGCTTATATCTGGCTCCCCACCCTCCTTCCAGGGGAACTGGGAGGGGCACTTCTTGTCCAAATTAAGAGATGCAATGATTTCCTGTACGACTGCCATGGTATAGATTCATCTGCGCTTGTTTTCTTTAGGGGAGCAGAAGTTTTTCTTTCTTGTTTCGGAAGAGATCCTTTAGCCATTTGAATCTTCTTTCTCACAGGTTTTAACCTGAGCCGTGTTAATCTGAGAATGCTTAAAAAGATCTTTTGTTTTGTTCGCAGCTAATATGTTGAACTGAATTTTTTTGTGGTAGACCTTTTGCTGAAATCCCGTAGTCCATGCTGAAGAACTCGCTTCTTCAAAAGAAAGATTTAATGGGACACTTCATTTGAATTGCTCTTAGGATCTGTAGTGTTTTCAGAGCTATTATGCAAATAAATTGTTTGTTTATGTCTTGAAAAATCATTGTTTATCCCAACTATTTTTAGTAGCTGAAGATTCTTATACTCTTGGCATTTGAAAGGCTAAATATATTTGTATTGTAAGTTACTGTTGGCTCTTAAATTTCTAAAATCCTTTGATGATATGACAAGTGTATCAGACTAAACCGCATGTTTCCAGTTGTGTAAACAGAAACTTCTTTCGTGAGTTTCAGCTGTTCTCTTCTGCGTCGCATTTTGCGCCTTTTGCACATAGCTGTGTGTGGGCTTGGGTTGTTCCAGGATACGTTTCAGTGTCAGAAAGAACAAAAGAAGAGCTTTTTGCATACTGTTGAATTCAGACATCCGGCATTTGCCACTTCTGTTACTCTTTATGCCATCGATACCTGTTTAATTGACAACTTGAGTGCGTCGCGTTTGCAAAACCGTTTGTTTCTCTATGAGTCTGAATGCATTTCCTTGTAGACAAAATATGCATAAGGAAAAAGCTGATGTTAGCTGCTGGGGTTTTACAAGATCAGCTTTTAATATTGCCCATTTTTACAGTAGCCTGCATGTGGCAGATAACTCTGAAATCTTGTTTTCACAGCCTCCTTTGTATAGTTACACTTCCCACTGCAGTGATATTTATGACTGCGTTAGAAAGAAGGAAAGGTTATACTCCCCAGAATGACTGATAAACAGCTGTTTCAGAAGCGCCTATAGCCTAGGAACCATATTCTAATGTTTTGCAGCCTCTAGGCAGGTATTGATTCAAATATGAATTCAAATGTGAATTCATTGTTCTAGTTGCACTAGAGTTAAAAATAGCTTGTGTTAGTGAGCCTAATTCTCGGGCATATAGTCACAGCTTTCAGTGTGCGAGACTTGGGTTTTTTTTTTTAAAGAGTCTTTTTTTTCTCAACTCCTTAAAACTTGGAGTTAGTTTTTTTTCTTTCACCTGTTTGAACAAAGTACCATCTGTGTAAATGTATTTCCCGCGAGACTTGGGGTTTTTTTTTTAAAGAGTCTTTTTTTTCCTCAAGAATGCAGTTACCTTAAAACTTGGAGTTAGTTTTTTTTCTTTCACCTGTTTGAACAAAGTACCATCTGTGTAAATGTATTTCCCACTTCAGTTGCAGATCGCCTGGGCTGTGACCCTCGAACCCGTTTCCAAGTCCCACCAAACACCAAGCAGTGGATTGCTCTCCTCCAGCGAGGAAACTGTACCTTTAGAGAGAAAATACTGCGAGCAGCTTCACATAATGCCACAGCTGTGGTCATTTACAACAATATATCCAGTGAAGAACCTGTCACGATGACTCATCAAGGTAATAAAGCGCAATCTCTTTCACTATAATTCTTTTTTGCCCGAGTACTCTTTTGCCATGTAAACTATTGCTAAAGAGCCGTTGGCAGTGCACAAAGGATGCTATTTGAAATAGCTTGTTCTCTAATGATGTTTCCATGTACGCAGTATAGTGAAATAAGCCAATAATTCTGAGAAGTTATTTTCCTTTCGTGTACGTTTTACGCAGTGAGGAAACTTTCCTCTGCGGTGGAGATACGGGTGTCTCGGAGTGAGGAAATACCTGTAAGATCTTAGGAGCAGTCTGTTTAAAACCTTGCTGAAGAAGAAAAGCTACTTTATGACGAAGGTCTAGAGTTTTACAAAGCATCTGTACCTCGAAAAATTTTATAGTAGCATGTCTTCAACCTGCTGTTATGGTGGGGACATTCAAATGTTAACAGTTACATTGGGATCTGAGCTCGCACGCTTTTTGTAATGACAGTTCACAGAGGGTTCTCTTTCTACCTTGTGTCTTCGAGTGCCATACAGGAATCAACAAAACTTAGTGATTTGGAGAGCAGTTGTCTAGAATTAGACTATATGATGAAATACTGGACTTCTACTTTTTTAGGGCTATCTATGTGCAAAATTTTGCTGTTACTAATGAGTTACTTTAACCGGTGGGAGCCTGATATATAACAGTTCTCCTTGGTTAAAAATTGTTTTCACAATTCTGATAACTACTTTTTTCATTTCCCCAGAAGACTTTCTTAGTTTGGAATTATTCAGCTTAATCAGAAAAGGCATATTTCTGTATTTGATGGCTGTACTGCTGGCAGCTTTTTTTTCCCTAGAATATTTTCAGTCCTTTTTCTTTAAGCATAGGGGGTTGCTTGGAAACTGGAATTTCCTAATTCTTGCTCTGCATATTGTCACACAAGTAGAATTGAATTTTTTTACTAAAGTGCTGTGGTTGCTTCTTTCTCTCTCTTTTCACATGGGAAATGTCTTGTGGCTGCTTCTGGTTTAGTGGGGTTTGACCTTCCCAATTCTGTATACCACAGAAATTTTCCAGGGAGATTTTGACCTCTGTGTAGCAATTCAAAGCCTGTTGACAATTTTTATCTTGGGTACCTTCCTTAGACACGTAATCTGCAGGCAAAAAGTCCCATATTCTAGTGAAATGCTTTTTACCACCTCCCTTTTATGTCATTTTCTTTTTTTTTTTGCCACCCTCTGCTGATGTAGAACCTTCAGCTCTGGTCTCTCTTTGAAATACCTTTGAGATTGTAAGGTCGGCAGTCTCTGTTTAGGAATGACTTGTGACTTCTCCTGTGGCCTGTAATACCTTACTGTGGCAGAAAAAAGGCTACCAATAACAACACAGCTCTAGTATTGTTTGCTCTAATACATGTTAAATTATATAATGGGTTTGATTATCATTTTAATACCTTCTTTCTCATAACGTTGTTAGATTTGGTAGGTGCTTTCATAGCAATGGGATGGTGTCTGTCTGTTATTAGGAAACCCTTGTTCACTCGGTGCTTCAGCTCTGAAGACTAGTGTCTTGCCTTTGAAACTCTACCAATAGGTCCAGTGGTTCTGGTAGATTGAAATAATGTCTCAAGTTATAAAACATGAGAGCTGCTGTAGGTGAAATAATGTCTTATAAGCTAGTCAGGCAGCTGTTTGGATACTTGCTGTTTGGGAAAAAAGCTAATACTGTTGACTTAATAAGCATGTTGGCTTCCAAACATTTACTCATGGCAAGCTTTAAAAAAATGTAATTAGTGGAGATGATGCATATTTTTTCTTTGAGCATTTGAGATACTGCTTTTTAGCTGTGTGTACTCAGTCCCTGGTATACTGGAATCTCAGTCACTGATTTGGGCTGTAGGCACAACCTCAAAATTAATATTGGACTTGAAGTGTTCAAACTATGAGATGGACTAAAAGTAATTATCTAGAACTGAAGTACCACCTTAGCACCGCGCGGTACCAAAGAGGAATGTTGCTCCACAGCTCTTGTTTTGATTGCACCATGGTCATGTAAGGGATCTCCTTTGCAATCTGTGCTTTGCAGAGCTTCCTATAAATAACTTCCTGTTTGCTTGATGTAAGAACTGCAAGTGTGTGTAACTGAGATGTAGACTAGTCCTTTGGTGTTAGCCTCAGCACAGGGAGGGTTTGGAATCCAGCATTCCCCTCAGTGAGAATTATTCTAAATGGGGTATAGATTCATGAACCTACGCTTACGTGACGAGCCTATTCAAACAAATGTTGTGTTTTACACATTCCAGGCACCCTCTTCTCTTCCTTTTTCTGCCTTTTCAATCATATCACTGCTTGTATGCTTCTTAGGTCGTGAGCGACCACATCATCTGCTAATTAGATATTTCAGTGCCCTACATCTCTTCTCTTTAGTATTTTCTATCCCTAAAGGTCGGGAGGAGTTGACCCTTTGTATTTGATAGCTGTTCTGCTGCTGAATCAATTAAATAGAGTTGATATAAAGTGTAAATGAAGGTGAGGCACCAAGTTGATCTTATTTCCATATGTTATCTTGTGCTGTGCAGTATTCCTCTTTTCTTTTAAAAATACATTCTTCGCAAGGCAGTTTCACAACTGTATTATGACCACCAGGTTCATGGCTCTGTCTTCCTTCCACAGAGAGGTGAAAATAGACATTGTGTCACTTTATATCACTGTAATGTAATTTTTATACTGCTGCATACCAAACCTTAGGAATATTCTGTCTTCCTGGTGAAGCAGAGAGGAAAGTGGCAGCTGCTGATAATGCACAATGTGAACTGCACACTTTCCTACATGGATACTTGCATGAATTCCAATCACCAGCTTAGGGAACGTCAGTGCTAAAAATAAGTAAAATATTACGTGGATTTACAGATGTTGCCCACCTGCAGAGAGGTGATTCCCTGTGAAAAGAGCTCAGTAAGCAATTCTCACCTACGGGATTAGTATTTTATCCAGGTTATTTTATGCTTGAACACACATTTGAAAATTTTAATCTTACGGAAATTTGTTCGTACTCAGCATATTACTTAACAGTATATAAATTCCTTCTGGTGGCTAGATAACAACTGTCACTCTTGAATCAGTCTGTCATCACCATGTCAGATGGGCAGTTTCTATTCCTATATCAGAATTTGCTTTTTCTTCTGTGATAATCTACTAAGTCTCTGCCCTTTCAACTTCAAGTTGAGTTTTAAAACAGGTATTAACCTTAAGGAGTTGGTGAACTTTTTTTAAAAAAACAGATTTCTGTTCATGTTATTTGCAACAGTATTTTCTTTTCTCTGGGTATATCCTTGTATGTATTACTGTGTGCATGTAAAATAAACATTTTTACGCATTCTTGTGGATGTCCTAAGTGAAGGACGATGTGTCAACCTAAGTGAAGGATGTCTTTCCCAGCATAGGTTATGTTAGACTATGATATCACTGGCAGGAAGGCAGTTTTATGAGTGGTTTTGCTTGCTACTTCTGTTAAAGTAGAACAAATATTGTCTAATGTGAAAAAGAACCTATGTGGTAGACAAAATATGTAGTAGCTGTCTCCCTTGTAATAAATTATGGCAATAGGAAGGAAATGCAGGTAAAATAGCATTTTAATTCTTTTTTTGTTTGTGTGTGGTGTAGATAGTCCTGTCAAGTACAAAATAGTTAGATCTCTATTAAAATCTAGATTTTTATTTGGATTTGTAGAAAAGAATAGACGCCAAAGAAGTTAAAATTTCATACTCAGAATTTATGGAATATAAGTGTAAAAATATAAACAAGTCTAAAAGAGTCTGTCAAAATGAAGCTGCTGGATTCCAGTAACTACTGTTCATCAGTGCTGAAGAAATCTCTTGAGGTATTTAGACACCTTTTGAATAGCATACCTTTCTCAGAGGATTTACCTGATACAGATAAGTCTTTTAAAGTCTTTAGAGCAAACTGCAGACATCCTATCAGGGTCAGTCTTCACTGCACTTCTAAAGAAACGATGCACTCGTTTTCTGCAAGAAGGTGTTTCTGTTCCGTGATGTGCACAGAAGATGACGGTCCCCTGCTGTAGAACTGCGGGAGAGCTGCCCAGCCCTGGCTTCCAGAAACCGCTTCCTTCCAAGGGGAGGACTTCTGATGGCCCTCTCTTCGCCTACAAAGCACGCTAGCTCAGGAAGCAAGGTCTGTACTTGCTTTGAACTGTGATAAAACTGAACGTATTTTATGTGACTTATTTTAGGTCACTGGGTCAGAGACAGGAGGGACAGGAAGTAATTTGGAGTTGTTGCCATCTAATGGCTATTCCGTATCCTTGCCCTAGTTCGGGGTGGGTAGCGTAGACTGGAGATCCAGCAGTGGAAGTGCCGCTCTCCTCGGTTGTGGCACTCGCTGCGTGCAGCACATCTCTTCCTCTGCTGCCTGCCTTTTTCTCACGAATGTCTTTTTATGTAACTGTAAGCTGAACTGATGCGTGAAAGCTGTGGCAGGGTGCATTGCAGATTATCTTGCACAAATGTGTGCTGACGAGTATTTCATCTCTATACCAAATCCACTGCAAAACTTTCCCTGGATTGCTGAGACCTGCTTCTAATCCACTAGCTAACTAGTTTTATATTACAGTATTGTTATTAGAATTTATTATTATTAATTTACCCTGGAATATTAGTGAAAAGGAAGGAGAGATGAGTCGTTGAAGTTGAAGCTTTAAAAAAGGCAAAACGAGGCCCAATAGTCTAACCATAGTTTACATATCTTTGATAATTTTATGTTGTTTACTATTTATATTTGCTAATTGAAAATGTGGGGAACGAGTGTCAACAGCATTACAGTTAATCCTATTTCCTACGGGATTTCTTGGGGGTGTATCCATCAGGAAAATCTGTCCTGCAGTAGGTGAGGTGTCTGACACTTAACAAGGTGTGGAGAGGAATGTGTTTGAAGCACAGATTCTGGACCATAAGGAGGCACTTTCCCAAGATAAGCCAGGGAAACCCCTTTACAAAGCTAACATAGCCTCCGTGCCTTGTGGAGCTTCTTACCAGTGTTTTTGCATAGAATATGCTTCATACACAACTGAAATAACAGCAGTTAGGCCCATTTTTCCTTAGCCAACTGAAAGGGTAATTAGTTCTGTGACTGTGAAAAGGCCCACGGGACTGTTAGAGACTGTAAGTAATTACATTCTTTTTCTTATCCAAAGTGTGAGCTCCAGCAGCAGAGTAATTTCTATGGATTCAGTGGGATCAAATTTATGATATCAATCTATGAATATGCTATTTATGAAGCTCTAAAAATATTTTGTAGTGTCCTTGGGTAAGGTACTCTCGCCGTTTCTCTTTCATGCCTTGCTGAACTTGTTTGGAATGACTGTACAGATTGATGGATCTATATGGAGGTTGTCTGTAGATAGAAGAAAACACATGAGCATGACAGATCACCCTTCTTAGAAATCCTTGGGTTTTTTAGCTCCAAATGCTATTATTGGGAATGCGAACTGCTATCCAGAAGTAGCAAAATGGGAGCCACCTACTAGTACCTGGTCACAGGTCACAGAATGCAACATTACGGAGAGTTTTAGTTATCAAAATCCAAGTGTGTTTTAAATTGATGAATGGACCAGTAAGGCCTACATTACATTAATATTATTGATTAATCAAGAATGTGACACCGTAATCAGTGCTTGGGTGTTAGGTCCAGATTTAAGGTAACAGGTTTTGGACATCGTTCAGAAGTATACATGCAGAAAGGTTGTTTTCAAATAAGCAGAAATATCTTTTGAAGATAGAATTACGTATTTTAGAAATAAGTGAAATTGTGACATGAGGAACGAACCCTTTTTCAGTAGTGTGTCATATGTTAGGATTACACCATTCCTCTAGTCAAAACTTAATGCTACCCTTCTGCTTTTTATTTGCATTTGTTCAAGGTTTGAATACAAAATTTGGTCTACTTTGTTAGGATACTAATACCTTAACAGTAAAAGTATTCATTAAATAGGACTGCAAATAGAGTTTATTCACCATAATACATAGTTAAATGCCTTGTAAAACTATGAGAATGAAAGAAAAAAAATCTGTGCACAGATTGTGGAAAGGGCATGGTAAAATGATAAATTCCTTTGTACCAAGTTTTTTTTAGTCTTCCGGCATTATTTAAGTGGAATGTCCGTTTCCTTTTCAAAAAAAAAAATGTAGTGCAAGTAGATGCAAAGAAGCATTGCTAAAAGAGAAGAGAGTTGTGTGGTATGTCTGTAAAAATCATTGTCTGCTTTTCCCTTATTTAGGCTTGCTTTTCCCTAGTGTAAAGAAACCAAGAGGTCACATGCATTAAATATATATATATTTTTTTATAAAAATAAGTGTCATTCCCAGAACTACAGAAAGGGAATATGGGATACAGGTAGAATGATCAAGGCAGTCAAAAGTGAGGGGCAACAAAAAAAACCCAAACCCCCGAACCCCGTGTCCTTACCATTTTAAGTGAACTCTGCTACAGCTCTGGTTCTGGAGATGTATAAATTCTTCCTTCTGGTGCTCCTCCCATCTCAGCCCAGCCATGAATCTGTCCTGGTGCCCATGAGAAGCGTTCAGGTAGCGTATTTTTGCCTTCTAAAATCAAGATGGGGCAGAGATTCAGGAATTTGTGGGAGGCTTAGAGAAGAGATGGATGCATCTTCTAGCTTAATAGAAGGATCTTAATTCTTCAGCAGTGCTTAGTGTCATCTGACTTAGGATGGAAGATGGAAAGGAGCTCTCTGGGTGAGCTGATGGAGAGGAAATGACCTGCAGTGAAGCCCAAGCCCAACGCCTCTCTTCTACATGCTGATACTGTCTTGTACCTTGGAGGGACTGTAAGCGTTGGTGTTCTTGAGTAGTGTACGCTGGGTGTAGCAGAGACAGCTGGACCTTGTCAAGCTCGAGGAAGTGCAGGGCATAACTCCCCCATCTCAGGTGTGTCAGTGTGGTTTGGACTCGTGAATAAAGCAGGAGGGTTTAGCTGCGACTCCCTGTTTTGATCTTATGCAGATTTCTCTGTAAGAAGCATCTCCTTGAGTGTCAGGATAGAGCGACTGGGTTATGAAATAATGTGTCAGCGGTTGTAATCTAAATATGGCCCAACACTTTCCTCAACTGATTTTGTTATTTAGCGCTCCTTTTAGGAACTCTTAGTCATAGTAGATTATAAGGCTGATATAAAATACGGCAAGAGCATTATACTGACGCATCATTTCTTGTTTAATGAAGGAGGATGGGCATTGGAAAGATCATTCCTCCTTAGAAGATTATTATTTATCACCTATGGACTTAATTTAATGCGCTACAGGCTAGCGCAACAAGAGTCTGATTAGGCTTTAATATTTGTTTTGAAGTTAATTGTGACACACCCATCTTTGGAAAGCTTCTCTTGCTGTTTCTGGTTTTCTAATCATATGCCACAATCATATGCCTGTTTTTCTTAAAGGAGCAGAACTTTGTGAACATCCATCACATGTCTGCTAGCAGTACAGCAATACATGATGTATTTCAAAATACTAAAGTGTATGTAGGCGTACTTAGAGGGTATAGTGCAGTGCCCTTTCTTACCCTGGCAGAGTGAAATCTGTTGAAGCTCTTTCTGCTGCTGTCAAGAGTTTTGAGTGTTCTTCAGACATAACTTGACTGTATTTCTGTTGCAATTCATAGAAGCCTGGTTCTCACTGAACCTGAATATCTACTTCCTTGTCCTCTTCAGCAGACAGTGAGAATTCAAGTTTTAGCCCCAGAAAAGAGGTTTTTTTTTTCTTATTCCCCTGGTTGTTTTGCATAGGTTTGTGTAGTGAAGAGACTTGTGATTTCTGCAAATACCTGCTCAATGTTTTGGGATAGCTAGTTGTTCCACTGGTTGTGTTTAACTGATGCATCCTGTGAAAGCCTAACTTCTAGGTAACAGCTTCATATACTGCTGTCCTTTACAATTTTCTCACGGTAGTGTTATAACATCTGTTCTGGTGTCTGACGCTACATAAAATAGGCATCCTGAAGTAAGTGTTTATATACAGACAAAAATTCAACATTTTCAATGTTCTAAAAGCAACAGGAAGAAAAATGTTTTAAAATGCTACCCATTCTAAAATTTATGTGTATTCTTAACATTAAATTCTTGCCTTGCTTAGAACTAAATAACTGACAGGTACTATGGGATTTTTCTGTTTTCAGAAGTATTTGGTTTGGGACATCTCAGTCCCAAAAAAAAGATATTTTACTCTTGAGATAGCACTCGTGTGTTGACAGCTTGGATATGCTCTTGTTTACTTTCTGATTAGATCAAAATAAAAATATGTGCAGCTAGACCTTTTTTAATCACTCTGAATATATGCCAAGGATCTTCCTCTTGGTGTCGGCTTTTCCAAAAGCCTGTTTTAGAATGTAGGACTTACTCTTCAAGATGAATTCCTCTGTCTTCTCTCAGACTAAAATTCTAAGGTATATGAATAATTTGTGTATTTTTCCCCAACATTATTAAGTACTATGGAATTTATATTTAAAAGCGGTGCTCCCCAAGCCCACCTTTTCTAGCAGTGCAGCTTTGCATACAGCTTAGTATGCCTTTTCCCATTTCATCACCTTGTGGCTTCCATGGATTATATCCTCTGTGGCTAAATCCCTTACCTTGTAGGGGTAATTCTTGCTTCTGCCTCTGCTCCCTTCCAGCGCAGATGTCTTCTGGTGTTTCCACAGAACTCTCCATCGGTGTCTCAAAACTTCATCTATAACCATAGCACTTCATTTGTGCTTTCCTGTTTTCTTTTTTGACATTTTGTGGGCTCCCAAATTCTGTTGGAGTGCTTTCACTGTTACTTAATGTTATTCCAAGAAATCTGTCACTCACAGTAATAGGACTGATCCCTTTTCCTGGGTACTGAATAGCGTGTGATGCTGTATTTTTATTTCTGATATAACATGTTCAGAAATGCTTAGCATACAGTTACAGGATTTTAATAGAAGAATAGGGAACTCTGGTTTGTGAAGATGGGCAGTTTTATTTCCAATTACATTATCGTTATGATGTTCTGATTGTTGCAGTCAAATTGGCAGTGACATTTCAGTGTCTGAATCACTCCCTGAATCCAGCCTGCAAGTGACAGTGCACCATTCTTTACCTTTATTGGGAAGGTGGGGATTTTGTTTGCTTTTTTTAAGAAAGTACTCTGAAATTTCCACCACTGTAATTATTCAGCTAAATGTCTGTTAAGTTTAGGTTTTTCAGAATGAAGTCATGAAAGGATTCAGTTACAATTTAAAATTGTCTGCTATTTAAAGAGAGAACGATACTCTTTCACAAGCATGAGATGAGCGTGGTCTATCTGCTTCATGCTGTGTCTGCAGCATCAGCAGGCACTGTCGAAGACTTAGGGAATTGAGCTGAAAATAGCCTTTGTTTTGAGTATCTGACTTAATTATCAGTTCTCTGCAAACCTTGTTACATCAAATCAAAGTAGTTCGGTGCCTCTTGCAGGTGGTTCCACATTTGCCACACGTTTCCCATCTGCAAGAAGGTGGTTGAAGCATTGCAGCAGTAGCAGCAGTTCGGTGCCAGGTTGCTCAGATGCCCAGGAGGAATTGTCTCACCTGTCCTTCTCCCTGAGTATTAACTAAACAGCTGCTTGGGCTGTTCACAAGCCTGAGGAGAGGAAAAAAAATAAAAATCAGCTGTTTGGCAGTTGCACTTTGCCAGCCTGCCATTCCCTGCATCCTCTAAGATGGTGGTAGATGGATCAAAGATATCTGAAGTCTGCTCTTTGAACCATGCCTTTCTTTAGCTTGGTATCCTGGCCATAGTTGTCCATATTCTGAGCTTTGGGCAAACATTTGGTAGTCAAGAATCAACAAAACAAACACAAAAGGAAACAATTACTTGCTTGTGGTGAGACTAGTACTTCTGCTTTGAGATTACTTTCTCTTGACTTTCTAAATGTGCTCTTTTAGAAGTGCTAGGAGACATGGGTAGGTTAGTGAGAGAGCAAAGCAGTTTTCTTAGGAGCTTTACAGGAAACTTCTGGATGTTGCTTTTTTCCCCATCTTCTTGTTTTTAGTGTCTTCTCAGCTTTCAAGTTTCTTTCTTCTCCTCTCCCAATGTAATATTACATAGATTTAATGATTAATTGCAACTTCATCCCTTTTCATACATACAGTTATATAACCTAATTAAAGATGCACATGGTAAAGTTGCAAGCTAGAAAGAGCTGTCTGGGTTTGGATTATAGCAATTAAATGATTTATACTTAGAGGCGTCAATATTTATGCCTGCTGTCTGTCCTAGCTTGTCATCTACGGTTGAGTGTGTAGTTCATTGGCTTTAGTTACCATTAGCATGCCATCTTCTTTTCTCTGGACACTGTGTTCTTCGCTGAGGAGAGTATTGCTTTGCATAAGATTATGTAGTAAGACCATATTCTAACTTTTACAAACATTGTTAGTCTTTCTGTGTTCACCTGAGGATTTTTCTTCTGCTTAAGGTTCAGAAATGCAAGGATTCAAGGTGCTTAAAATAAATGAGTCGGTGTCTCCTCCTGTCCCCAATTGTTCTCAAACAGGGAGCTTTTGCTAAAATTATTTAGGGTGATGCCCCTGACAAAAATATGGATGAACCAAGTCCCAGTTGCCACTGAGCTTCAAGATGTTAAACAGACACAATTTATTTTTCTCTTCTGCAGTTCTCCTTGGCTCTCGCAGGGTCAGAAGCAGCAGTAGCACTTTGCCGGTTCCCAGTTGAGTCATTTGGAATGCAAATCACTTTGCAGTGATGCCAGAGGTTCCCTTTGTGCTGGGCTTTATATAAAAAGCATGACAGATTGTCAGCCTTGTCACACTCCCTGGGCAGCAGGGAATAGGTAGAGGCTTCAGCTTTTGATTCAGACAGAGCTGGACTAGTATCAGAAGATCTTAGTCAGCTTTGCTTTGCAGATAACTGTAAATCGTGTCAGAATGCCTCATTGAGTGCTTCTGACTGATACTTTGATACTAACATAATTCCTTGGTGCAAATAAATACGCACTGGGGAAGCTCAGCAGAACATTTGCTCTAGGGAATACAAGTCCCCCCGCATGCTTCCTCGCCTTTCTTCGCTATCCGAACTAGATATGAAGAACAGAAGCGAAGCCTGGGGAAAATATCAAGCAGTATAAATTATCTGCTCTTGATTGATCTTGCACCATCTGAGCTGCAGATGACTGTCGAATTTTAGGGTGTCAGGAGCATGTGCTGCATCTGCGTATGGAATCTTGCGAGAAAGGTGCCTCTTGTCCTGTAATTAACTGCTGCAAGTCTGGGCAGGGACTCTTCCCAACTGGACAAATAGGAATCTGAGTAGATTTCCTCTGAAAATAAAGCAAGGGGTAGATTTTTACCCCGTTTCTGAGCTTTGCTGCCTACTGAATGTCTTGGTTAGCTTGCATGAAACCAAACTCAGTACATCTCCAACTGAAGTGTCTCTGGAGAGCTGGACTAAAGTGGACCTTGTGTGAAGCTGTGATATACTAGTGATTAACTAAGTTGCATCCATAAATTGTGTTGGGTTTTCATTGCTATTCAAAGCTTTTGAGTTACTGTGACACTTGTTTCAAAAATACTCATCCAGAAGGAAACACTGAACATTCTTTTCCTACTTAGACTGATGTTACTAGGACAAGGCATGAATGTCTTTACCATTTCAATTTCAAATAAAGAAAAGTTGACATTTCTGGGGGAAAACAATTTGGGGGTATTAAAAATATTTAAATATTTTTTAAATAATTGTGTAAATCTTAATTTTTGAGATTATCAGCTTTAATTCTTCTAAGTAGTTCTGTCAGCACAATCCACACCACCAGTGTCAGGGAACTTGCTTTGAAAACTGAGGATAGTGACTGTAAAAGTTACTACTTGGCATGGTGAATGGAAAGAGTAATGAGAACGTTTAAGACTGTTATACAACTGTATTAAAGCCCCCATTTTGGAAAATTATGTAGCTGTCTGGGTCTGTCATCCTCACTTACTGTGCCCTGGGTTTCAAAGATGCTGCTCTTTTGGGTCTTCCACATAATTTTGTGCATACAATAACTTATTAAAAATCAGATTTTTATTAAAAGACTTTGAACAAATTCCTGGTGTTAAAATAGGAACTCATGTTCTCTCTTCACTGTCACATTAGGTTCTCCATAACTTAAATCCACTCTAAATCCAGAATCTTGGTGTTGGAAGTCGCCTGCATTATACAGTTCCTTTCTGGGGGAATGTGAATTGGAGCGAGCAGATGGAGCAAACAGATGAGCAGACTTTGCAGGCATTTTGAAAATAGGTCTTGAAAGAGGTTTTCATTTAGGAAGCAAATAGATCTGGATGAATAAGAATGGCACTCATAAGGCTTTATTTCTGGCTTTGGCTTTCCTATAAAGTTTAATTTCTTTGAACTTACATCAGAATTGCCATGAGTTCAAGATCCTCTTCTTCATGGGGCCTCTGCTTTTAAAACATAGGTACTCTCTCTGCTCTGCGGGTGATTTTTGTTCTTTTTTTCAGCAGTCCTGTGGTTTAATTCTCTTATTATCCATCTGCCAAGAATCTTCCCTTTGGGACAGGAGGTAGTCTAGAGGCAGGACACTATGAAAAGCAGATGGGATACACATTCAAAATGGAGCTGATGAAGCTGAAGCCTCTTTGTGATCTTATCAAGTGTGTCTTTGTATGGGTGATAAAATCAGCACTCAAACTTCTGCCAAGATTTTTTGGGGCTTTTTTTTGTTTTGTTTTAATTTCTCCTACTTTGCAGCCAGATTTATTACTTACTGAAGTGCTTCACTTCTGAAGTGATGTACGTAGAAATTTGGCTTTGTTGCTTCTGTGCTGCAAGTGTGATTTACAGGTCCTTGACAACCTTCGTGGCATGTGAAAGCCTCATAACCATACAGGAGAACTTGCATAACTCTCCAGAGCAACCTGTATGCAGCACTGTGTATACTAAGACCACTCTAGCAATATCACTGAACTTGTCTTCTAAATGTTTTTCTGGGAGTTACCTATTTAGGTATTCACAGCTTCAAATCTGGAACAAATTTAAAGCTACTTCAGACTGCACACAGTAATTATAATGTGGGAAGTGCTGTGTAACCACCAGTAGAGATCTGTTACTATGTGTGGAGCTGCAGACAGTTTGCATGTTAATGCCCTAATTTGAAAATGCAGGTTTGAAGGACAAGCCATGAGTTGAGTGCCCAGTAGCATGTTCCTAGTGCCATGGATGGCTTACATTAAATTATCTGATTTGTCGAATGGCTGTGCATTGGAAAATCTCGTCAGCAGCGTACCATGTTAATTTTAAATGTAAATTAAATGTTTTTCTCTTTTTATAGGAACTGGAGACATTGTTGCTGTCATGATTACAGAATCAAAGGTTAAGGAGATCCTGAATTATTTGGAAAAGAATATCTCTGTCCTGATGGCAATAGCAGTGGGGTCCCGGGTTCCTCCAAAAAACTTCAGTCGGGGATCTCTAGTCTTTGTGTCAATATCATTCATTGTTTTGATGATAATTTCTTCAGCATGGTTAATATTTTACTTCATCCAGAAGATCAGGTATACAAGTGCACGTGACAGGAATCAGGTAAGGAGACTTCTTTTTTTTCTTTACGTTCTGGAGGTGATATTTCTGTATACAGTAGTCAATAGAGAACAAATAATTTCTAAGGAATGTCCATCAAACTAGTATTCAGAACCTCTTTGTTCTAAGGCAGAGCATGTTCCTGGACAAGGATTTTTATATAGCAAAGAGTTTTCATCCTGAGCAGCACCAGTACAAGCTCGTATTACATGACAGGAAAGAATTGTCTTAATAAGTCCAAGAGGAAGATAGATTCTATGTTGGCTGAAAAATACTTACTGTATATACATTGAGAACGGGAAGGAAAGTTAAATTGTGAATGAACTTGTATAGTGTAG
>NW_010515564.1:23729-32656 GCF_000687285.1 Phaethon lepturus
TGAGTTCTATCATATCCATGTTATTAAGGATAGCTTTAGTAATAGTTAAGGTAATTCAGAAGTTGTATAAAGGTATTTCCAAACTATGATCTGTCATGAATGTTAAGGTAAGAAAAACTAAGGTACAGAGCTGCTTAGTGATCTGCAACTTTATTCGAGATCATGCTTGGTGTGGACCGCCTAATTCTCTTGGTCATGTATTTTGAGTAAAATTTTTGTCTAGTATGCCTTTTTTACATTTTTTTTTTAACTCTAATTTGTTTAAGAACTGAATTAAGTAACAGCCAAACTCAGAGATCTTGACTAAGTCAAGGCATCAACTCAAATATGGATTAAACTTTAGAAGTAAATGTTTTACTAGTGCAGACTTAATGACCCACTGCATCCATACTGTGCCTTGGCTTTTATTGAGAAGGGTCACTAAACCTCAGGATATCTGCTGTGTTCTCTTTGCCTTTGTATTTTTCTGTCAAGGCTAACTTACAAAGCTGCTGACCTGTAGTCACTCTGCCCCCTCTCCCCCTGAATTACAGTGAATACACAGGAGCTCGCTGTGAAGCAATGTTTTGGATCTTTAAACATGTTTTGTCAAACCGAAAACAAATGCAAACTTATAAAGCCTCAGTTGTGACAAAGGATTTCCTTTTTCATTTCTATAAATAGTGTCTGATGCTGCAGGTCCCCTGGGCATCCTGTAGATTTTCCTAAGGATGTCATTCTTAAATGACCATGCTGTAGCCGGTACTTAGTGTGGTCCCTTGGGATGGTGAAAGTTTAAATATAACTGTTCCTCAATGAATGTCTATGGAATACTAAATTGTGCCTACTGCATCCCCTACATGGTTCTAGGCTTCTTCCAAATGTCCATGTTTCTAAACAGCTGCTCCATGGGGAAAGGGCTCTTATGACCTTTTTTCTTTCTTTAGATTTTTACAAAGGTCAGGAGAAACTTGATAAAAATTTTATGTGGTTTAAAAAGCTGAGCTTATTAAACTTTAATAAGAAGGTGGTGACAGCTAGAGCTTATTTTTAAAGAGCTTTGAGAGCTTTCACAGAGAGAAGGCTGTACTGTTAGTGATGAAATAACTTGGTTTAGGCTATGCGCTTGTTTTTAAGTTATGTTGAGGCACACCTTTTAAAAAAGATCAGAAACATCAAAACCATGCTGTGTTTCTTAGATAGTGCAAGTAGGTACTGGTATTTTACATCATCACTCTTGCGCACTTCTGCCAGAGGTATGAAACTTGAGCGTGTGGTGGTGGCCTTGTCCACATCAAGCCAGTTCTGGGTTTTAAAAGCAAATATATGCTGTATTCCTATGCCCTAACTTATCAAAATAGCAAATCCTGAGCGTTTCCAATGTTAGCATAAAAAAATATTTGTTAAAATTAGAAAATGGAAGGCATGTATCTTAAATGGAAGAGGTGAAAGTTATTGTTTAGCAAATTTATTTAAAGAAGAGAACATGTATACATTTTGGAAGAGTTTTGCTGAAGTTTTGTGCTTCCAATAGGAAAACAATCTTTCTTTAGGATTTCTTGTAGTGCATATACAATCATATGCAGTCCAACTTAGGTGGTAGTGTTGAGCATTTAAGTTAAATGCCTTTTTAGCCTTGTTCCTCTCTTAGTAATAACACTTTTGGTTATACAGTGATTATCCACTCCAGCAGTGTGCCAGTATGTTCTAAGCACTCGGGACAATATGCTTGTACCAGGACATGTAATTTAAATTTGCTTGAATTGACCAATTTCTCGCATGTTGAAGTTAGGAGGGAGATTTCTAACTTCAGGAATCGTGTAAACTCCCCATCCCAGCTCTGTTTCTGATGCTGCGTTTCCTACATGGGTATATTTCAGTATCTGGGACTTGAGTCTCAACTTCAGTAGTTGGGACTGAGTATCTAATTTTTTTTCAAATCCATACTCTAAAAAATACAAAAAAAAAGAGCTGTCCTTCTGTGAGAACCACAAAAAAAAGTGCTTATGTAATTCTAGAATAATAGTGGTACAGTTAGTGATCTTGACACAGTAAATATAGTTGTGATGGCCTTCTGAGGTCTTCGTTTCTCAAATAAAAGCAGCCTTCTTGGTTTCAGTTTCTGTGCAGAGAAAGTGTATGGTACAAGGGGGTCCACGTTATGAAGGATTTGATTTTCACCTGTATAGGAGGTGGGCACAGAAGTTGCACACTTCTCTCAAGCTGTATTGGAGGGTTTGATAGGTGCGGTCTACATTCTCAGCCACAGCCTGTCTCTTGTAAAGACAGAGTACTTAGTACAAGATGGAGGCGAAGGATGAAATACATCAACTTCCCTTGTTCCAGCCAATGTAAACCCAATCTGATATCTCGGGCTCCTGAAACAAGAAGACTTGAGCTCTGTTCCACTCAGTCCCTGTGGGATCCCAGAGACCAGCTGGCAAACAGCCATTCTTCATCAGCTGCGAACTGGGCATTGCAGGAGGAATCAACCCTTGAATTGCAGAAATGGCTCCTTCCACCCAACAGTGGTGGTCATAAAAACAGCATAAACAATAAAAAGTTATTTGGCCTCTGCATTTAGATTGCGGTTCATCTTCGAAGCAGTATTCTTTTCAGCTTTATTTAAGTCTGTATTGGCTTCTTTAGATTTTATGACCCTTTTTTTTTGTGAGATCCTGATGGTTTCAGGTAATAGAAAAAGTAGGTTACACTGAGGATCTCTTACGTCTCAGAATAATATCAGCCTGCTCAGGGGGGAAAAAAAATTAGTAATAATTCAAGCTTAAGAGGAGAACAAGGAGTGTATTCTGGCACACTGAATAAAAAGCAATATGAACAGGATACAACAGAAATAATGGGGAGGACACGTTGCTTCAGCTTTTATCCTGCGGGCTGGGTTTGATTAGTTTAGTCACACCAATGTTGGCCCACATTCGTGGGCCTTTATACAGTCCGTGAGGTTTATACCCATGCTTATCAAGTGCATTTGTGGGTTCAGCTCTTGTCTTTGTTTTTTTTTTTCTTCCTGGCAAATCTCTGTGGGCTTTGCTGTGTACAGTTTTTGTCTTGTGTGTTGGCCTACTGCCATAGTATGTATTGCGATGTTAGCACTGAGCCCAAATAAGTCATTATAAAGGACAGTAATGAAGGTTGATTTTCAGGGTTAATTTGTGTTCTTTTCTTTGTTACTTTATTAGCGTCGTCTTGGAGATGCTGCCAAGAAAGCCATCGGCAAATTGACAACCAGGACAGTAAAGAAGGGTGATAAGGTATAATAATAAGATTTCAACATGGTAAACTTGAGCATCATATTTAATTTTTGCTGGGTGAAACAATCTCGGTTTTTCCTTTCTGCTTCTGATTTATGACCTTGTTGGAGGCTTACTTTATCCTGTGGCGCAGTATTTTGTGCAACTTCTAGTATCAATGTATGCTGTAAGTCTGTACATTTCAAAAAAGTTCTTCCTGCTTAAATACTACTTGTACTCCATCTGGCAACTGTGACAGAGTGGTTTTGTGTGCTAGCTGGCTAGGGAGGTTTTGCTGGTAGGAGTACATAGGGCTAGCATTGTTCATGTGGAATTCTGTAAGCTTAGAATCATTCCATATGTAAGTTGTGTAAAGTAAAAATAAATTTAAGACAGGTAATAAAGGACAATCTCTTAAGTAAAATATGGATATCCAGTAATCTGAGGGGGAAGTATAAACAGGTATTTCATTAAAGACAGTAAATGTTACTCCAAGAATACTTCTTGCCAGTATAGAAACTACAATATATGGTGTGTTAAGTCCTAAACTTTTTCCACTTTTATGAGAAGTACTGCTTTGTCTTTGATCGTGAAACAAAAAAAAAAAATCACTTAATCTTGGTTAATTTTTCCTCTTTAATTTGCAAAAGGCAAGGGAATTCTGGCTATGATTTTTTTTTTTAAGAGAAGATTATTTCCTTTGGACTTTTTAGTGTGATTCCTTTTTATCTTTCTTATCAACACTATCAGCAATGGAAGATTGGGAAGCGATGGAAAAATTTGCTTCCAGAGAGAAGGTAGAAAAAATGTCTTTCTGCTTTTTCTCCCTCCCTGTGTAGTTTTATTTCAAGACAGCCTACTACACTAAATCTTTTCTATGGGGATGGGAGTACATATAGATAACAGGAGTTTTTCCGCATTAAAAGAAAAGATGCTATTGTCTTGACAGCATAAATTCAAAACTGGCAAGTGACGTGTAGGTTGCAGTACAGACAACACGAGATGCACATGCAAGTGAACGGAGCGTAGGAGAAAACCTATCCTTCATCAGAGCAGCCCCTCGGGATTCTCTGCAGGCAGCCCTGACCAGTGCTGGCCAAGGACTGGCCACTGCCTTGCTGTGGCTCCTGTCTCGGTGTCTCGCTAGTAGCTTGCTGGCATCAAAAAGAATAATGAACCTGAACTAAGAGATGGTACAGTCTGTTTTGTGTCACAGGCACAAACGTTTTAAATATGTATTGCTGATGCCGTATCTACATCCAAGTGAAGTCAGTCCTTTTTTCATTAGAAATTTTAAATTCTCACGTTTAAAAAAAAAATTTTAAAAAATCATAGCTTCTGGAAAATAGAGAATAAGAGAGGAGCCAGTGAGTCAGTGATCCCCATCTTCATGTCTGGATAAGAATGATGATAATGATGCAAGCAAGCGGGAGACAAAAATATGGGACAACTCTGAGATAAGTAAAAATTGCTATTTCTGGCTATAAATGGGAATTCTAGGATTCTTATCCTGGGGAAAAAAAAACCCAAACAAAAGAACCCCCAAAACACCTGAATAAAATAGAAATTTTAGCTCCAAGCTGAAGTAAAGCTTCTAGGAAAATCACCACTATATTTTACAGTGATTCAGCCAAATATTAGAATCGTCTGAGGCCTTAGCCTGTGTTTCAAATGATCATTTACCAGCTCCAAATGAGGGGAGAGTTTTGTAAGTATGAGATGCTTTTCTTTCTCAAGTCATGTTGGAACATAATAATGCAATCATTGGTTTTATGTCTTCAGTGACAGCCACTTGGCACAACGCACTTCAGGTACTAGTCACAACTACTTTTATATTTGTCATAGCTTCAACTCTTGACTTGAATATTCATTCTCTTTGTTTTAGGAAACAGACCCAGACTTTGATCATTGTGCTGTCTGCATTGAGAGTTACAAGCAGAACGATGTTGTTCGCATTTTACCATGCAAGTAAGCCAGTAAAGTTGCTTTGTTTGGAAACTATTCTTTCTTCGTGCTCCTTTACTTCATTTCATGTAATATGTACATTGTAATTTACAGACACATTTGTTAGATGTTTCCAGTCCTAATAACAGCCACTTTTATTTTAAACTGTGATACCAGAAGGTGTGAAGGTGGGTGCTGGCACTGTTATGACTGTGGAGATTAAACAGAAGATTATGATCTTGAAGATGGGCAGTTTGGGCATGTCAACAGTGGAGCTATTTAGAGGGGGTGCAGATTTAAGGACCCAGCGGTGGGCAGACACAAAAAACTTAAGTATAATGAACCAGGTACAGCTGCAGCATTCTGCAGAGATGATGTGCAATATTGGCTGCTGGTTTCTGAAACAGCGTAGGAAACGGGAGTGCAGTCTTTCCAACCTTCGTACCTCCTCTGACATCAGTCAGCCACTGTGCTATCATCTGTCTTTGGTCTGTTCAGTGCAGTGTGTTCTTGGCTTGTGCCTGAAGATTTGTACTTGCTGGATATTCTGCATTGGTGCTTAAAATGTAATAACTTCTTCCTCCTTGTATGCCATTCTCTTGACACTTAGAGGTTTTCAGTTTCTTTTCTTTTCATTCCACTTCCATTCTTGAGATTTTTTGGGATCTTTGCTCTTTGAGATATGTTTTTAAGTGTTTTTCCACCTGGTGATTGGTTTTGATGTATCGGTACATTTTGGTAGGCTTCAGCATTACCAAGGACATCTTTCCCTTGTATTCTGAAATGCAGAGCTTTCTCGTTATTGCCAGACAAAATATATGTGTAAGTTATGTTGCATATATGCAAGTTATGTTGTATATATGCAGCTAAGATCCAGTAATTTGGCCTGTGGTTGGTATATAAATAGTGTTCTGCATGATACTCTAGAAGCAACAAAGTCATGGTGTTGGAGTTGAGCTTCAGTCACGCAGCAGCACATGAGAGCTCATTACCGGTCTTCTAAATCCTCCTGCAGGCTGCTCTGAATAGCTGGAATATTTTTCTTCTAATGCATAATGAATTTCTATCATCGTAAAAGGAACACAGTATTATTTTATATCTTATTGATCAAAATATGTGTGCATTCTACTTCTGAAGCCAGAGGTTTAATTCAGTTTACTTTTCTCAATGTTCTTTACATCTTGGACTGTGGGAAACAAGGAACAAACACTGTTTGGGATTCTCAGTGTTGTTGTTTAGTTAATATACCCTACAAATGTTTGTTTAGAAACTCCCATTAAAATATTTGGGAATAGAAGGGCTTGGTCTCAGATCTGTAAAGATTTGGGAGCTTTTGGTCATGCAGATGCGTGTGCATTTCTTTTCTAGAATTCGGTCATTTTTACTGAAAGAGGATGAACTCTTGCCTGTAAAAATATACTCCTAAAGTTCCAAGATTTACGTCCTATATTGTAATCTCGAGTAAAGCTTGCATATATAAATTAAGCCCCAGTCTTTGATTTGTTACGTAGAAGGTTATTTGGAAGTTAGAGGAGGAACTCCTGGAAACTGCACAACAGTTCTGGACCACTAAGGTGATGTTTTTAAAAAGTCGCCTCTTCAGAAAGCTTCACTTGTGTAGTTCAGGGTAATGCTGTGAGGCTTAAGGGTGTGGGATGGAGGTTCATAAATCCCACTCCTCTCTGCCTTTCTCTTTGATACTGAACGGAGGTCAGAGGGAGGTCCTTGCCAATGGTGAGAGAATAAGTTTCCATCTGGTAGGAAAGCATCTTCTCCCACTAAGGACAATACAGAATTTGGACTATAAGTCAACTTCCTTAGTTAAAACAACTGCCACTGTCCAAGTGATGGACATATTGCTAGCATCAGCAGATGCGAGCAGACCATATAAGCAAGATGATAATTGATTATTTGTTTCTTCACTTAAAAAAAAAAAAAATTTCAAGTTCACTTCCTTCAGACACCTTTGAGCCACAGTCCTGCAGGCAGGAAGCTCCCTGCTCTCGGGGATAGTTACAGCTGCTGCAGGGAGCTGGATGAAGGTGCGCCTGCTGCCATCGCAGCACAACCTCCCCCATGCAATCTCCCACGTAAAGGAGGTATCAAGGCTCCTGTGTAAATCCTTTTCTCTTCTGTTTCTCACAAGAACATAAGGTCAGTGAATACTCAGATTACACTCCTGCTAAAGGCTGTATGACAACTTCTATGTTCACTTTCTACTTCTCTTTTCTAAACCTCACTTTTCATCTGCTGCAGTTCAGCTTTGAGTTGAGTGCAAAACAGTCTTGGCTAGACGGAAACATTGAGATGAATGCTTTCGACAAGACATTTTTTGTATTTGTAGATGCAGGGCCAACCAATACCTGCAGAGGTGAGCCCTAAATTTCAAATTTCACGTTGCATGTAAGACTTTTCAGTCTTTAGCAACTGAAATGTTTCTTCACAATTTTTTTTTTTTAAGGTTTAATCCTTTCTACTTCCTGATACTTCAACTTCTCATTTTAGTGCAACATGCAAAGTTAGCTTAAAAAAAAAATCAACTACAACTCACAGAAAAACGTACAAGAGTTTCGAAGCGAGATGAGAAAGTAAATTGCAAAAGAAGATATGGAGCAAAACGCTTGACCAAGAGGAAGCAAATGAAAGGCTAGAAGTTTTTTCTACTGTGCCTGTTGAGGAAGCTATAATCATTAGACACTGGGAATCAGTGACATATGACATCCTTGCTGCTTTCATCAATTTAAAAGTGGTATTTCCCTTTGGTACCACGATTGTTCTCTGCAGTTAAGTATGGTCTGTCACGCTGTGCCTCAGCAGAGAGGAGTCTGGTTGGGGCAGACACACAGCACCTAAAATTCTGTAGTGAAATACCGTTATTTGTGATGTAAAGTCTTGTGGCAGGTGGGAAATTGTGGCCAATTTAAAAATAAACTAGAATGAAAATGGTGGCAAACAATGCAGTTGAATTTCTATCATTCATTTTGTGCTTGAGAGAGAGAAGTATGTTCAGTACCAGCAGCCTTATGGACATACCTATAGCTGTCAGTGCACAGAGGGATAAGGCAGCCATCTGTCTTACACTTACAAGCCTGAGGAATGTCTCTGTCTTTTGTGAATATCATTATGTAAGTTAAAAATAAGTAGTGTAAGCAAATGTCAGAAGGATTCTAGCAACAGACAAACCTCGTGGACAATTTTCTTTACGCAGATAGTTTTACTTTACCATCACACTGCTGCATCTAGGAAATGAACGGGCGCTGGGTGAAAAGTGATCGGGAGGGGGTAGTGTGAAGGACTAGTCAGAGATAAGGGAAGGGGAGAGCAAAGTGACAGGTTAGAGAAAAACACAGGGCGACATTGGAAAGAGCAGAAGGGTGGCCTGGGAAGGAAGGAATTTACAAGGTGGGAAGAGAATTAAAGGAGTGAATGTGGTAAAATAAATGGCTTTTGAGTCAAATTCTTAATCTTTCCTGTACTGGGCAAGAAGGGGGAAAGTAACAGAAGCAAGGAAGCCAGATTTCCATCTGTTTGATTCTGTGCTGCTGCAAATAGCTGCTTTTTTTTTAATTTGCTTGTTCCTTTTTTCTTTTTTAAGAGCAAATTAACACAATATCTCAATGCAAGCCTTGCCACCTACTGCAATGCCTCTGCACCGCTCCCATTTTCTCTGCTACCTGCGTGCAAGGGCGGTCTCTCTTTTCCCCCAGCGATGCTACGTCTCTGTGGGAGGCCGCCCGAGGCTGCCGTCCCCGG
>NW_010515565.1:0-10341 GCF_000687285.1 Phaethon lepturus
GTTCTGTGAGCCAGACGCTGGAGTAAGGAGGGGAAGAGCGAAGAGCGTGGCCGAAGCTGGAGAGCGAAGATGCCACAAGACTCGTATTAAGCCAATTAAGATGCTAACCACACGGCGCGCGGATGATTCCACAGCCTTAGGAGGTTTAGATCTGAGACCCACGGTACTGCCGTGTCACCGGCAGTGGTTAGACATGCTGCCCGGGGAGGAGGAAAGCTTTCAGGTATTATTTTGGAAGGTACCTGTTTGCAAACACAGGGATTTTGATCTGCTAAGAGTTAAACTACACCTCCTGGTTGGCAGTGGATGAGTGTTAAGTGCACCTGGAACTATTCCCAGATGGCTGCAGTTAGTATTGGTGTAAATCTGTGTTGTTTCCACTTCTGACATGCTACATACCTCTCGACTAGCTTAGAGCTCTCAAAGGCACAGTAAGTAGTGCCATAAAGCACTGTAGGTTTGAAAGCAGTTTGTGATGCAGCAACTTTCACGTGTCTTTGGCTCAGATCAAGCTGAGCAATGTTTGAATAGAAAGCCAGATGCTACTCATTACATGTAAAATTATGATACATCGTAAGAAACGTCAGCACAGGTAGATGATCCAGATGTCATTTATAATCTCTTTGAATGGTCATAAGCAGTAGAAGAGTCAAGTTAGGAGAATCAAGCCTCTAAAATACATGGACTGTATTTGAGATCAGTCAGACACCTGTGTTTTATTTAGTTTCATTTTAAATAGCACAGAGCAAGTAGTTCGGGCTCAAATACAAATAATGTGGCTGCATGTGATTAATACATACATAATTTCTTACAATAATTTCTTCTACACAATCACATTTTTTAACCTTCTACAATCGCCGTTAGTAAGTTACAGAACCTAAACATGTGCAACTCTCTACACACCTCAAATTTTCATACTGGAAGCTTCCCCTTGCTCAAATCTCCATGTTCCCATGGAAAGAAACATTTGTTTGCTCTTTACTCACATGTCAGAGCTGACAGGGAAAAAGAAGAACATATAGCTCTGCAGGTTCTTGTGGAATAAAGGTGTTGGGGACAAAATCAAAGTTTTTTCCTATATCCTACCAGAATTTCAGATTTTTGAAGGCACAGAAACTTTCCCCTAAAATGTTACCGTTGCTTTCAATGACAGAGTGTCTCCCATAAAAGGGAGGCTTTAACCTACCCTAAAGTAACTTAATCCCAGAATGGTTTGCCTAAACCATTTTTTTGGCTCATTCAAAACCAGACATTACATGGAAAGAGAAACTCAGAAAGAAATGAGAGGCCTGTGGTGCAGCCCCACAGTAAGCCCCTTAGCAGTCCAGGTACCAAAGGGAGAAAGGAAACAGCAGTATTCCTGTGTTCAGGACACTGAGCTCATGCCTGCAAGTATTCATATAGGATCCAAATAGGTATTTTGTGTCTCCAGTCTCCAAACAAACAAACGTGTTGACAAAAGATTTGGGGAACTCACCATTTTTTTCTTCACCGCCTTATTTTCTTTCATCTCACCATTGTTTTGCTGTTTGTTCTCCATTCTGTTACCTTGTTGGGTAATAGCTGAGAAGAAAAGAGGGAAAGTTGTGGTACTGTTCCACTGAGGCTTTTTTTTTTAATAAAACCATAAATCTGACCCAGGAAGGACTTGAAAAAAGCTGTAAGATGTCTAACTACTTCCTTCAAAAGTCAGACCCTCATTCAGGAAGGCATAACAGCACCAAACTGAATGCAGTTAAAAGCAATCCAAAAAATACATCTTAACTATGTTTAAGTAGTCTACTCAGAGGGCTGCATGCTCTTTGGAGCAGGCATAGTACTTCTTAGCACAAGTAAAGCATGAAAAGAAAAGCGCTTACGGTATCAGGCCCTTCAGTGAAGGTGCTGTCTCAGAATAGGAACATCAGACCCACTGGAACTGCAAAAGGAGTTTAGATAGTCAGGTGGAACTACATTACTACGGCTGGGTTGCAGCCAGGACGTTTGGATTAATTGGTGGTGTGATTCTAATGATTATTAGAGTTTCTATTAGCTGGGGCTTCGCCTGAATGCATTTGCAAAGGCGGGGTCCATTTATTTACTGCTCTGCCAAGAAAATTCTTGCCTGAACATCACCGCATTTGCTTTAATAATGTTAAAGGACATTTTAATCATCATTTATTAAGAAACTAAACTGGTTTCTGGGGTTTCAGAGAGGATGGATTATCTGTTATTTATGCTGTGCTGCTTTGTATGATCTTGGGCAGTCTGTTTAGTTCATTTGGAATATGGGTTACTGGGTTCTTCTATCTCAACGTCTTGAGATGAGAGCCCATGTCAAGATCTTTGCTTGCTTGGACATTATGGTAATGATGGACCCAGTCTTGAATATAAGTCATCTTGTAGACAAGAGTCTACAAAATAGTGAGCTATGATACAGGGGGAGTAGCAGTCAATTTAGTGAAACAGCAGGTTGAAGTAGAAATTGTTTGAGGTCATCACACATACAAGAGTTTTTCTAAGAAGAAATCCTGTGTGATAGAAGTACTGCCGTTGTCAGTACTGAGGCCATTATTTCAGATGGTTCCAAGAAATCAGGCTGAGCTTTTAAGTAAGAGAAGCTAGAGATGTGACAGCATCCTGTAAGTGCTAAAGCCAGAAGAATTACCTTCTTCCCTCTACCTCCCAGTGCAGTCAATATTGAAAACCTGCAAACAATTCCTTTCCCTCTGCTGCAAAGGGCCTTAGCCAATTCCTGCTAAATTACTCTTCAAAAAGAGCTTTCAAAGCAAATGTATTTCACTTTATAAGAGAGATGCTTAGTCTCATCATCAGACAGTTCACCTGTCCCATGCCACATTTAACAAGCATACCAAAAATACTGTCAGACTTGCTCACTGCAGCACCCATATGCTATACAGTGCTTATATATAGATAATGTAGATAATTAAATTAATGATGGTACTGACAGAGCATGAACAAAGCATCATCAAACTGGAATTTAAGAGCTAACAAGACAAAGAGTATAATGGGGCATAGCACTGAAACAGAAACAGCACAGGCTCAGTCAGAAACAATCTGCTATGCATCTGAAGAGACATAACTCAACCTCACAGCTAAGCCACTAGCAAGGTTAACTTGTGTCTGCCTTCCCTCATCACATTTTTTTTTTTATATAGCTGAATATTCCTCTTGTTCTTTGAGCAGTTTTTAAAATGTTTTTGTCTGTTGTGTCTGGAAAGTTTAACTGCTAACAGTGCACCATCTGTGCAAGTGTTCAGACTGAACTGTCCCCCCTATATTTTGGGTAACCCCGCTTTCACAACTTCTTAAACATATCTACTTGAGTGTAGAAAAAAGAATGTTACCATATCCAGGACAGACAACCAATGTGATGCAAAAAACAAGAAATCTGGTGTGGGGAGGCAGTAGAAATCACCAAAACCCTGCACAGATTTGTCAATGTTACTTCTGCAGTCTCATTGACTTGGGAGGAGAGTACATGATTACAGTAAGCAGAAACCTGATCTTCAGATTGCAGTATTTGACAAAAAGCTGAAGAAGTGATGTTCCACTTAGGGCAATGAAAGTCTGAGATCTGCACTGCTGCTGCTGCTGGTGGTGGCCATTCATGGAAAAGTTGTAACAGATGGGGAAGTGTATTCCTTTCCCCTGAAGGAATACTTACCTTGCTAGTGCCAGGTAAGTTGCTTAAGGTATGGATCCAGAAATATTAATTAATTATTCATTCTTTATCATGGAAGATCAGATCTATCTGCTCCCTAGCTTGTACAGTCAGTCAAGAGGTGACCCACAAATCAGGAAAGGCTCATTTACATCAGGCCAGGGTGCACCTGCCATTCCAGCATTACAGAGTTACAGTTTGCTTACCTATTTATCCATCAGCCTATTTAGCAACGTATAGGTTGAGTTCATTAGTAGGACATGCAATACAATTGACTCCTACAACTTGTTAGCCTTGGCTAACAGAGCAGGAGCATTGTGACTGGCACAGTAAACTGACTTGAGAAAGGTATGAATAAACCTACTGTAATCTAGGGTTGTTTTCGAACTTCTGTTTAACATTCAGCATTCACTAACTGGCTGCAAGTCAGGAAAAATAACAGCTATCGGAAAGCTGTTGTGTTCACAAAAAGTATTCAAGTATTCAAAAAACGTGTAGATGTGGCACTTCAGGATATGGTTTAATGGGCATGATGGTGTTGGGTTGATGGTTGGACTTGATGATCTTAAAGGTCTTTTCCAACCTTAATGATTCTGCGATTCTGTGAAAATTACCAAGAAGTTGACCACCTCAGAAATGCTGAGTTATAAGTCACAGTTATTAAGAAAAAAAACCAAAGAAGAGTATCGGATCTGGAATAGATCAATTATTGTTGTTGGCCAGCCTGAGTGCAAAGCACTGTTTGGGCCAGTATCCAGTCAGGGCCCATTTACCATCTTGTTCAGGAGGCCTGGACTTACACCAAGCCACTGGCACAACACCTCCACCCAAGGCACAACACAGGTAAGCTTCAGGCAGTTTATCTGCAATACAAAATGTTCTGCTGACACAAATTCCTCATAATGGGCATACACAGCTTCCATGTCTGTCTCCCAAGTGCAAAATATATTACCTCCATAAAAAGATTATGTCTGTGTCAACATTGCACTACTATGCACAGGGAAAACATGGAAGCTGGAAGAGCAGCTTCCAGCTGACAAAATTCACTTGTAATTATAAACCAGCACAGCCTCTCAGGGATGGAAAGGAGCTGCTTTGCACTGCTCCACAGAGTAAACCTCTTTCAGGTGTAACATGGAATAGTTTGGTTTCTTTTAAAAATAGGAAAAAGATGCACTAAGAGAGACAACACTGCAATAGGGTGTGAATCACAAAGCTTTGGAAAACATGGTGCAAAAATAACCTGAACAGATTCAGTAAGTCCTACTGGGTCATGGTAGACTGACATCTAATAATTTTTGCCTTTGGGAAGGCAAAATTATTCAACCTGAGAACTTTGGTTCCCTATGTGTTGTACTGGAAATAGGTAGGTTCTTCAGACCTTTTCTTAATTCAACACTAAAACTCGCTAAAAGAGGACAGAGGAGGAAAGTTTCGAATCTCACTCCTATTCCATAGCTTGTGTGCTTTAGAGCTACTGCTGCTGCCTTTTTCCACTTAACTCACAGCCGAAATTCTCTGTAGCTGACCACGTGTGCGTTTCAGTAAAGGAGCCATCCTTGCAAGGTAACAGACTGAGGGCTTCCCTGTGCTTCCGGCTAGATGCGTCTGTCACTACTCTATGGCGTGTACTTCAATGTGCTCCTCTCCCTGGTACTGTAAATCACACATACACACTCATACAAAAGAAATCCACCATGGGTTAATGGAAAGATTGATTAATTAGAGCATCCAATGTGAAGAACACATTTCAAGTTTCTGCGTCCCCCAAATCAGGAACAATTTGTGCAACCAGATGCATTAACTATCTGGTTCAAATAGGTGTTCTGGAACTCCATTAAGAACTGAAGGGATTATTTTTGATTATATTTTCTTCTCAAGTAGTTCTGTTAAGCTAGTTCTTTTCTGGTGCAAGTGAGACCAATGCTTCTTATACTGCTTATGGAAAATGTCAAACAGTCCCAATATTAAAATATCATTGCTGGAGTCAGGTGTGGCATGACTTTAATTTGGCACACAGCATTCCTGATGGTACTGAACCATTTGGCAAGAGTCTCAAACACTGTAGACACCTCAGCTTCCAGAAATACCTGTTCTCTTAAATAATCAGTTGACAGTGTTAAAAAATGTGTATGTCTCTTTTTATCTATATCTGTGGTATCAGTCCTAAAGTGTCTTTAGAAGGTGATGAATTATTGTATCTGGATTTCAGTATTTCATACAAGTCACAATCTGATCTCTTATACTGAGAAGGAGAAAAATTGAATTTCTGTCTCAAAATGAACTATTTTGTGGTTTTTGGGTTGTTTTTTTTTTTAAATATAAATTGGGGGAAAAAATAAAGCTATTTTGCACAGAAATCTAAAATCTATTAACCAGGAAAGGAAGATAGAGATTTCAGCGTTAATGACTGCTTATATAGAAGCTGCCTAGTTCACTAGCAAAGGAAATTATTTGTTTACAGATTTCACAAAATCAGTTTATACCAAGATAAATCTATTCCTCCCTCCCCAAGCCAAACCCTTGAGAACATTGCCAGATTTGAGAAGTTGCTCCAAAGTGTCAAGTCCAACTTCTGGGCGCTACTCACCACTTATCCAAAGTATTCTTCACTTCCAGTGATTTCTGAAGTTCAGTGCAGTTCAGAAGCAGCCCTCTTCAGGATTGCTACAGCAGCCCTTTTCTCTGAAACAGGGACAGTTAAATCACTGAATTAAATTCAGAGCCAGCTTTAACTCTTTTATACCTTTTCAGAAGTAATAAATAATTAACAGTAAACCCAAAGAAGAGTATGACGCTTCAGCTGGAATTCATGCAATAAATCTTTCCTACCCAATAGAAAACAAACTGCCTTGTATGGCTGCAATGCCATACAAGAGGTCTTTGTTTCTATGGCCACACGACGTGAAAAAGCTTTGCTTCTTGCATTCGAACCAATAGACATTTGAAATGCAAGTGCCTAAGGCTAGGACTCACATTCATATACTCTTACCCGATGATAAGTGACCAGGTGGAGGAACACCCACAGCATTCCATGTGCTGTAAATGGCTTTTAACAGTGATGTGTTGGGCCAGTACTCATGTGTGTGAGACAGTGTGTGGTACTTGTCAGGAGTCACACCTTTGCAAGGTTTTGAAAGACTGGCATAAGTCATACTGTACAGTAACAAAAAACACAGTAGTTCGTAAAAAGACTTACCTTGTCTGCCATTCTGGCTTTGTGCCATAGAGAGAAACTCCATACCAGTGTTAAAATACTAAAAAAAACACGGGTCAGCAGCAGTTCTGACTTTGCTTTTGCTCTCAGTTCTTTACATCCCAAAGCTAAGCAGAGAGAAGAACACTCTTTGGTGTGAAAAGATGCTCTCTGTTTTGGCTTTTCCCTGCTGGTACGCATATTGCTTTCTCTGAAAATCCAATGTATGTTAAATTAGGGTCATCAGCGTTTCCTCAAGGAATTAAATAGCTAATTTAATTGAGCTATCTGTGAGCTTGCAGATGCTAAGCTATCCAAGATATGTTAGGTAGAGAGGCAGCTGTACAGGCATGAGTTGGCTGAAATGGTAGATTTTGGCTGGGATTTGAAATAACCTTGTTCTTTTAGGGAAGGTGGCATTATTGAGCATGTGGTGCTTGGTTTGTATTTCAGGTTGTGATTGTTCTGGCAGCTCCTACGGATCACTTTTGACCCTGTTACATAAATCTCAGTGAAGTTATCAAAAGATATTACCATCAAATTTGCTTCAGCTAAACATAGGCATCTTTCTATGGTTAAAAGATGCTACTCAATGAAAACACCACTTTGGGGGGACAGGAAGGAAGCTGCCCATAAGATCCCCTAGGATATTTTATTTAAAAGTGTTGGCACCCAATATCTTACAATTAACAGGAAAAAAGTAAAGTCTTGTACCTTAGCCCTTTGTAACACAGGTGTTGCAGTCATTATAAGGAAACAGGAGATTCTCTCCTCACTCTCTGGAGTGAGAGTGCGGGAGTGGACAGGTGAGGTTCAAACGTATCTTGTATCTTAGATGCAAGTGACAGATGATGCCTTCCAGACCTATATACATTTAATTTACACTTTACATATCTTACATTTTAACTGATATCTTCACAACTTTTAAACTAATGCAAAGTGATTACGTTTGTGACATCTAAAAGCAAGATGCACTACTTCTCAGTAGCATCCGTCATTTGTGGAAAGAACTTGTTGTTTAGCACGTCCCATGATTAGCATAAGGACAGGAAAATAAGCAAGACAAGGCTATAAAGCTGGCACTGCTACATTATAAGACCAGTTATATGTGGTTATGTAAGCTTTGGGAAGACATGCCTGTTGAAAAAGCATGAATACAATGATTATTGAAGAGCAGCCCAATCCATGCTAGAACTAATCCTTTCAGACTAAACAAAGCAACCTCTTTGATCCAAATTTTCCCAAATTTTAGATTCAAGTTTATAAATTTGGCCGGTATCAACTTGAGCAAGAATACAAAGAAACCATCTCAAGGACAACTTACGCAGTGATGATTAAGAAAGAGGACAAACAAGAACTGCTTTGTTAGATACCACACAAGAAAGAAGCAAAGGTTTTTTTAACTGACATTTAAACACAACAGAAAGAAATAGCGAGAATCTTTACAAGAAAGCCTGAGTTGAAAGCTCACCAACTGAATATTCAGACAGAAGTCTGTGAAATTTTAATTTCAGGTTCAAGATGAATTTTTTAATTGTTAGGAAATCAGAAACAAAAATGCCAGAGTACATATGATAACAAGAGTGTATACAGTGTCTGTAACTATATGTGTGAATGCTCATTCACACATAAAGATGTAACTGGTTTCTATGCAGGTAGGTCCCTTTGGAAATTCAGTCTCAAATTGGTAGGCAATACTGATGCTTAGATTTTAATTCTATAAAAATGCCCTGATATGGCAAAGCAGTAATATACAGTTTATTTTAAACCTAATTCCGTAGGAAAATTAACCATGTACATAAATACTTTGCTAGTGAAAGTGAGAGCATCTAGCTTCTTAGTCAACTCCCCAGAACTGGAATTTGGGGTAACATGTGTAAAAGATCAGGGGGCAAAATCAGAACAAGAATATTGAATATTTGAAAATAGTTTTTACTGATTATTACGTAACAGTGCTTTGGATCAGCTACAGCAGAGTATTTCCCAGTTCTTTGTAAGAAAAAGTGGTTAATAATTACCCTTTGTTGTGTTGGCCATTAGTGTTGTTTTAACCATTTTCTCTCATTTACACATGCAAGTCTGGTATGTCATCATTTAGGAAAAATCTTACGAGCCATGAGTTTAATGTTATCATTATGTTAGGGTTATTTCCAACATTACCTTCCATGTAGATTAAAGCTAGTTAAATCTTTGCCAAGTTATTTCCAGTGAAGTCAGCCTAGCGTCCACCTGCCATTTAGTAAATGTTGAATTAAATATTGACAAGTAAAAGCTTTTATGTTGTAAGGTCATGCCCTGAGTTAAGACCGGAGCTGCTCCTGAGTACAGGTTCTTTCCAGGTGAAAAGGAAACATGCTCAAAGTAACTCTTGTTATAAAAAAGGATTATGCCCCAAAATAAAGCCCTTCTAGGGTGAGAATTTTGGGCTCAACCCCAAACAAGGCAGAGTACCCAGCATCTAGAGAGTTTTTTGGTTGAACATTGGAGAATAGTTTCAAAATTCCCAAGACCGATATGTTTGAGCAACTTCTGTTTTCTTTATTAATGCTGTAAGCAAGGAAATTTCTTCTCACCAGGGTACTAAGGGCTTGAGCCTTCCTCCTCTCTCCGTGTAGTAGCAAAACCTGCTTCCAGCAGGCAGATACATATCCTGACAGCTGAATTCTTTACACATCTTTTCCTAAAGTGTCATCATAGACATCAAGAATAGGCAGGCAATTTCTACAGAAACAGTTTTTCCAATCAGCAGTTCTATTACACTTAGGAGTTGTTTACTACTCCTCTTGAAATCTTCAGAGGAGAACAGGTGATCTTTTTGAAAGATCACTTAAACTGCTAACGCATCAGGCTCTAACACAAGGCTCCTCCAGGTGAAGCTCCAGTGTTCTGACTCACAGTATCATCCTTGAAAATATAATGACTCCTGGCCTTAAACATCACTCTTGACCTCTATGGAGGGGGAAAGGAAACAAAATGCCTTTGCATACATTGCACTCTCAGCCAGTCTCTAGCTTGCTCAAAACTTGAGTTGCAAGGCTCGAGCTCCAGCCCCCTGGGAACAGCGAGTGCGGCTCGAGCCCAGAGTCCACACATTCCTCACAATGCTGAATGTGCCTAAAAAGGAGGCAGAGCAAGCCCAGAGTAGAAATATATACTCATGTTGCTTTCTTGTGAAAGTTGGTCCTGGAAATCAAGCTAGGAAAATAAACTTTGCCAAACTTTGCCCTATCCAACATGCCCAGTTATTTTAAATAGCCCAAATCCCAGTTTTGTTTCAAGCTGCCAGACACTTTTAGCTTGTCTATCTGTAGTTTTAGGTCTAATGTCACATTTTTCATCTCTGGACTAAAAGTAATGCAGAGATATTTGTGTAACAAATTATTCTCTCCACAGATTCATGATACCTGGCAAGCAGCAGCTCAGCATTTATCCTCTTGAAGGCTAAGAGATGTTATGAAAGTATTCCCCTCTAAAAGTAGGG
>NW_010515565.1:10372-10983 GCF_000687285.1 Phaethon lepturus
ATATGAGATCTGATGAGATGCATCGCAGAGTACTGAGGGAACTGCCTGGTGTAGTTGCCAAGTCACTGTCCTGGCAGTCAGGTGATGTCCCTGGTGACTGGAGAAAGGGAAGCATTGCACCCATTTTTAAAAAAGGTAGCAAGGAGGACCCTGGGAACTACTAACCCATCAGCCTCACCTCTGTGCCTGGGAAGATCATGGAGCAGATCCTCCTAGAAGCTATGCTAAGGCAGATGGAAGACAGGGAGGTGATTCGAGACAAGCCAGCATGGCTTCACCAAGGGCAAGTCCTGCCTGACCAACCCGGTGGCCGCCTGCGATGGAGTGACTGCATCAGTGGACAAGGGAAGAGCTATCTAATGTCATCTCTCTGGACTTCTGCAAGGCCTTTGACACGTTCCCCCACAACACCCTTCTCTCTAAATTGGAGAGATAAGGGTTTGATGGGTGGACTGTTGGGTGGACGAGGAATTGGTTGGATGGTCACATCCAGAGGGTAGCGGTCAACAGCTCAATGTGCAGAAAGAGACTAGTGATGAGTGGTGTCCCTCAGGGGTCCGTACTGGGACCAGTACGCTTTAATAGCTTCATCAGTGACATAGACAGTGGGA
>NW_010515566.1:0-7618 GCF_000687285.1 Phaethon lepturus
GTGACTACATCAGTGGACAAGGGAAGAGCTCTGAATGTCGTCTATCTGGGCTTCTGTAAGGTCTTTGACATGGTCCCCCACAACATCCTTCTCTCTAAATTGGAGATAAATGGATTTGATGGGTGGACTGTTGAGTGGATAAGGAATTGGCTGTATGGTCACATCTAAAGGGTAGTGGTCAACAGCTCAATGTCCAGATGGAGACGGTGATGAGTGGTGTCCCTCAGGGGTCCATACGGGGACCAGTACTGTTAACATCTTCATCAATGACGTAGTGGGATCGAGTGCACTCGCAGCAAGTTTGCAGATGACACCAAGCTGAGTGGTGCATTTGACACACCTGAGGGACACAATGTTATTCAAAGGGACCTGGACAAGCTCGAGAAATGGGCACATGTGAGCCTCATGAGGTTCAACAAGGCCAAGGGCAAGATTCTGCACCTGGGTTGGGGCAACCCCCAGTATCCATACAGGCTGGGAGGTGAAGGGATTGAGAGCAGCCCTGCCAAGAAAGACTTGTGGGTACTGGTGGACAAAAAGCTGAACATGAGCCAGCAATGTGTGCTCGCAACCCAGAAGGCCAACCATGTGCTGGGCTGTATCAAGAGTGGCCAGCAGGTCGAGGGAGGTGATTCTGCCCCTCAAATCTGCTCTGGTGAAACCCCACCTGGAGTCCTGCATTTAGCTCTGGAGCCCTCAGCACAGGAAAGACATGGACCTGTTGGAGGGCCAGAAAGATGATCAGAGGGCTGGAACCCCTCTGCTATGAGGACAGGCTGAGAGAGTTGGGATTGTTTAGCCTGGAGAAGAGAAGGCTCCAGGGAGACCTTATTGCAGCCTGCCAGTACTGAAAGGGGTCTTATAAGAAAGATGGGGACAGACTTTTTACCAGGGCCTGTAGTGATAGGGCAAGGGGTGGTGGTTTTAAACTAAAAGAGGGTAGATTTAGACTAGATCTAAGGAAGGAGTTTTTCACACTGAGGGTCGTGACACACTGGCACAGGTTGCCCAGAGAGGTGGTGGATGCCCCATTCCTGGAAACATTCCAGGCCAGGTTGGACGGGGCTCTGAGCAACCTGATCTAGTTGAAGATGTCCCTGCTCATTGCAGGGGGGTTGGACTAGATGAGCTTTAAAGGTCACTTCCAATCCAAATTATTCTATGATTCTAAGTCACACCTTACATCATCCTGCTGTAGCCTACCCCCTGCCTCTGCCTGGCATAGCAGAAATAGCCAGCAAATGCAGTTTCAGGCAGCTCCCCCAGTACGGATATGGCAGTAGGTTGGGCTGTCTTTAGTTGTGCCAGGAGTTATTCCCACTCCCCGCTACCAGTAGGGCTTGGTAGGGCAGAAAGAATGAAAAGCCACACTACCCCTGCCTCCTTCATTTAGGGTCCTGAGGGGACAGATTCATCCCATCCAACTTTGGCACCTCACCAGGGCACCAAGTTAGGAAGCCAGTCCTCCTTGTATAGTAGGGGGGAGAGAAAGGTCTCTCCAAAAAACAGTGTATACCACCCGGATGGACACCCCAGTCATGCCATGTAGGACACTGCTTGCCTTGCACCATGTGGGATCCTATGCCTAGTTAGGCGCATATGAAGATACTTTGCAACATAGGTGCCTCTTTTCACTGCTTTAAGCTAGAAGGGTGATATTTACCCACGGAGGCTGCCAAATCCTCTAACGTGCTGTCAGATATGATCAGTCACAAGCTCCTTGCCACACACTAGGCTGCATTTATATCCACGCTGTGCTGATCATTGCAAAAGATGCATTATACAACTTTTCTCTCAGGACTGGATTTCTTTCTAGGCAGCAGTATGGCATTTAGACTGCACAGCTGACAGAGAGATTAAAAGATACTTGTTCTACAGGTTTGCGACTGGAAAACCATTAAATCTAGAGCACTTGTTTCTAGCATGTGACTAAGTTATAAGCAATAGAAATCTTGAGTTTTATCATGGAAAACGTCTGTCAGCCCTATTTGCCATTGCCTACAGTATCTATATTTCCACAAGCAACTGTGTGGAGAGAGAGGCTTGACAAAGAGAACCATATCCGTAGCACACTACATGCATTCATAATACCGTAGCTCATTTGCTGAAATATTGGCCAAAAAAAGGATGAGGAAAAGAGTATGAGCACAGATGAAGCAGCCTTATTACCTTTTCTGATCACTACCATCAGCAAAGCTTTATGGTGTTTGCCCCATTCTTTTTTTTTTTAATGATTTTTCTTTAGGAGCACAAAAGATATGGGAGATAGAATCTAGCACTTCATCATCTCTCTCATAATCTCTTTTATCAAAAATGTGTTAATTTGGAAAAATAAAAAGGAGGATAAAAGGATGATTTATGAACACCCATAGACTAATAAATAAGCTTATAACATTGCAAAAGAGCCATTGTTAAATATGTTTTACATTTGAACAGCTATAAAATTTTTAAAGAAAGCTCTGGTGAGTCTGGTTTTAATGAAGTCTTTTGTCTCTCCAAGGCAGCATATTCCATGTGGAGAAGGTTATTTTCCCCCATTTCTGATACAGTTAACTCTCACAGAGATAGCCAGGGCACTTGTTATAGCTTCTGTGTATTGTTCTTTTCAAAAGGAGCAAGAAATTCTGTTAGCATGCGCTTGAAGTGGTGGCTGCCAAAGAAAGTGTCAAGCGTGCAAAGTTGGGATCTCTCCTGAGTAAACGGTCAGTGCCAAAAATATGACTAGCAGCCCCAAAGGGGTGAAAAATACAGGACCTGTCCCTGCATTCATGCCTAGCAAGCACATGCAGGCTGGCTGTCCTTTCCAAAAGCTTTGCTTTTCACACCCTGACATCCCAGCACTTCTGACTTGTTCGTCTTTACCACCGTCACCTCTCAGTTCCCTGCTCCTTCTGCTGGCTTCCCAATGATTTCCTCGACACACAGGTATACAACTTGCTGGAATTTTTTTCCTGTGTGCTATTCCCCATGGTAAAAGATACGATTTGTGTGCCAAATGTGGGTTTTTTTTAACTGTGCTGGTCAAAATAAACACAAACACAAGCCCCTGAGGTTATGTATGCATTCCAGCATTTGAAAATGAGCAGTACTCCTCGAAGTGTTAACTACATTTTAAAATTAAAATGTTAACAGAGATGGTTATAAAAGCAGGTCATATGATGAAAACCAAAGTCTGTTCCGAATGCAAAATGTCTGTAACTGATGTGGAGGTTGTTTGTCTCTAGCTTTTAATTAAAATTTTGAGCACAAAGGGCCATTCCAGTCTAGAGCATAAAAACAGAAACACCCTGGTAGAAGTAGTAGTTTGAGAGGTAGAAATTCAGGGTGCTGTTCTTTACCTTTCAGTGAACCACCAAGTCCTTCTTACGAGAGCTTCGTAGGAAAGAGTACATCAGTCCCTCGACAGTTTTTCTTTCTCCCAGATGGCAAGCAGGGCCTACATGTGAGTAGCTTCTGATCATACTACACACCTTTTTAGGTTGGTTATCCACTGCACATTTTCTTACAAGCCCCCTGAGCATTCAGGTATGCCCTGTGCATCCTGCTGTGGGATAGCTTCATCCATGGTTTCTCCTTATCCTCACAGTTTGTTTATACTTTTGCCTGTTCCTCCAAATAGCAGGCTGTATTTGACCTGATCCACAACTAACAAAAGCTCTCAGGAAGCAATCACATGCCTTCACACCATCTCTGCACCCCATGAATGTCCTTCCATGTTATTAAGGTGGGGATTTCTTCAGCAGAGCAGACTCTGAGGATTGGCTCTTCACTCTGAAGCCCAGGACAATGTGGCCTAGCATGCCCCTTATTTCTTTCCTAAGCTTATGGGGGAAAATGGTTTTTCCCTTAGTTTCCTCTTGCCGTTGTGAATTTTTCTAGACTTAGTTAAATTTGAGACAAAAGCCTTCTGGTTCCACCACAGCTGAAGAGGATGACACTTTTGCCAGTTCTCACCAACTTGGTATTTGGTATTTGACTCCATTGGCCTCCCTGTGCATGGTAAAACCTTAGGGCAGTGGGGCAACAGTGTGAGGTTGGAGTATCAGCATGGTAACTGAAGGAAAAATTGGCGATGCCTCCCTCTTCTTGTCCTATAAAGGAATGCAGAGGTAAGGTGCTCCTGGCAAGCTTCTCATCCTGAAGAGAAAAGATGAGAGGAAGAAAGAACCTGTAACTCGAAGACATATGCGGTGAGTCATAAAAGCTCTTGGGGATGCTTCTGAGGTAGAGCATCTCATGTGTCATCCTTCGCTGGTGGCTGCAGATGAAGCAGGGAATCTGGTCCTGCAGGGATGCATAGCAGCTTGCAACTCACTAATTGGCTTTGAAATGAAGGGTGGCCTTTGGCATGCTGTAGCTCTCCCTCGTCTGCGTGGGTGTTAGCTTGGCAGTAACTTTAAACTACTTACTTGCATACCCTAGACCTGCTCCTTGCCCTTCCCTTTCTCCTTCTAAAAAATAATGTGTTTATTACCCCTTGGCATGCCCAGCGATGGCTTTGCTTCAACTGAGTTTGCACCTTCTTTGGCTAGAGAAGCTCTTGCTTCCATCCTCAAGATTTTCATTTGGAGCCCAACGTCAGCCAGTCACGTCTAGCAGGTTTCACACTATCCTAGTACATCGCATGGGAAATCTACATTAGCAGCAAGTAAACATTTACTGGACCCAGTTCAAAGGCTCTGAACGGTGACTGAGCGGAGGCTGCAGAAGGAAAACAGCCACGGTTCACAAAGCTGGTATCCCACCCACCTCATGGGGCAGGGGATGGACGGGCCACGCACTGGAACATATTTTCAGCAGTACAGGCCCGGGATAATTTATGAGAGATTATAATGCTAACTACTAATGTTAAAAATGCTATATCCTGTGTAGAGGTGGGCAAAGTAATGAAGCATTAAGTCTGGCTGCAGCTGAAAACCTGGCTCTGTCTCGGCTCTGTGCCCGTGAATGAGTGAGAGCCGGGACAGAGCCAAAGCGCTGAAAACTGTCTGGCATCGCTTCCTGGCGGTCACAGCGACCCGAGGTGCACACGCGTACGTGTGTGTGCACGCGCGCGCGTGCGCGCAGCCCTGTGCACTGCGTTTGGTACTGCTAGTCTTTTCACGACACACGCTCAGATCCGCAGATCTGATGATGTTTTTGCCTCACGGGGCTAAGACAAATGTTTGGCTTGTCACAGCCTTAGCTGTACCTTCAAACCTTTTGGCTTGTCTCAGCGTAATGCTTAGACATAATTGGAGACATCTTTCAGCAGGGCCTAACTCCAGGACTGCAAAACATAATGAAACGTTCCTCCCCCCCCCCGCAAAAGGTAAACTGCCGCTGAACCCTCAGCGCCGTGTTCACCTGCTTGATGAAACATGTTTTGAATTACATAAGACTAAGTGATATTTAGTTTCCCAAGCAGCAGTGGTGAGAGGTTTGCACCTAACAGGAGATTATCCCTGAGCCACATTAGGTGAAGAAAGCCTAAAATGCAAGCACTTAGTGATTCTGTGATTCACTTGCATTAGATTTTGAACAGCTCAGAGGTGGGGACTAGCATTTCCATTGGCTTTTAAAAAAACCTGAAGCGATTTGCAAAACCTGGGTCCAGATTTGCCCCAACTTGGGGGCAATATTAATTTCTTTTCCAATTCAAGATCATCTCTTGTATTTGGAAATGTAGAAAAAGACTTTTTGTTAATTCACGTTCTTTGAAAATTGGGAATGGATGTGATTGAGTTTTGCATGTGAATTACACATATTCTAAATTCAGACACATCCATTTTGAATTCACATACATCCACATAAACCCAAACAATAATTTTTTTCACATTGAGTGATAGTTGCTAGGATGCATATGCTTTCAATGCAAACAACAAGCAAGCAGTGAAGTCATCCAAATCCCCAGCTCAAACCACTCATAAGTTCCTCTTTTTGACCTCAGTACTTCTTGCTGACCGCCCACAAGTCCCAGTCTTCATGCTAAACACCCAAGGGGCTCTCAATCATACTGGTCTTTTCATGTGCTTCTGCACGCTTTCATCAGCGGAGGGAAGTGCTGATAATTGCACAACATGTGTTTTTCGACCTATTTTGGGGATGGTTTTTATGCACTGTAAAAACTATAGACTTGATACATCTGAGCTTTGTTGATACTTAGCGTCTTCAGGCTCTGGTAGGAGGTGGACACTGTCCTATCACTCAGGGAATAAGGAAACCTGTGTTCTCCGCCTCTCTGCGTTTACGGGCTCGCTGGGTGACCTTCAGCCATTTACTTGCTTCTCCATGCTCCCGTCTCTGCAGTAGAGGGATGACAACAATTCCCACCTTTTCTGTGAAGCCAGGTAGTACAGATAGATACTATAATCAGGGACCATGTATTATGGCAATGATTGTATAAAACGCTCCGCTTCCCAGTTCTGTGATTCTGTGATCTCCTCATAGGCACACAGACAGGTATGTTTATCAATGCACACAAACCGCCCCCCGTATGCTGTATGCACACATATGTGCATCTTCCCCCCATGCACACAAGCATGCACAGTGCTCTGTGAGGTATTTAGAGTGCTGAGGAAACGGTGGGCTGGACTGAAATGAATTTCAGCAGAAACGCTAAACAGATTGAAGTCGAAATAAGGATTTTGCATGCCACATGCTCGAGAAAACATTTAATTCAATTTCTTATTGAATACGACAGCAGAGCATTCTTAAGAAGGCACTTAAAACAGCTAAAATTGTCTCCCCCCCCCCCCTTTTTTTTTTAATGTATGGGAAAGCTTTACTTAGAAAACAAGCTTTCCCTTGTGCTTTAATTGGCTGAAAATCATGTGGGCTTTTTCCTGATTTCCACTTCAATCTTTGTTTTGCCCTGCCTAAAGGTGTGCTAATGTCGCGGTCAAGACGCTTGCTCAGTCCTGTCTTTATGTTGTGTTCACAACCAAGTTCTGGGGAACAGTCAACAAATCCTGTATGCCTTAAGAGTCATGAATTTTACTTAAGAGTGGGAAGTTTTAAAAATGAAAATATTAGGTTTACAGTACTTTCCACTGGCTTTTTGTTTATTTGTTTTAAGGTGGGCTTCTGGGTCTTTAAAATTATCTGCCATGAAAGCTAGCAGGAGAAAAAAAAAGCCACGTGACCGTCACATTGAGTGGCAAGAAAAATGCCATTATCAGGAGAGTCAGGATGAAATATAGGGTGGGAATGACGACAATGCCCTCTTTCCGTGTTGTCCCACTTACACCCCAGCTACTTGGGCACGGCCGAGGCTGAGAAGCTCGAGAAGAGGGAAATGCAAAGCGGGGCGCAGGCCGCTGCCGTGGGCATCGCAGCCGGTGACACCGAAGCGGTGTAAAGCCTGGGAGAGGCGCTCGTGGCTGCTGGAGTTTGGCTGCAATAACCGGGTGACCTGAGCAGGAGATGTTTTACCCAGTTAGACTTTGTCTTTTAAAATAGTCCAGGCTTACCCCCTCACACAAACAAACGAAAAGACTCTCCTCCCGTCTCTCGGGCCACCTAAAACCCGCTGTTCGAAAGCCTTAAGCCTGGCTTGGCTTCCAGTCTGACCCACTGAAAACACGCAGGAGCCGCCGGAGCCCCTTAAGAAATCTTAAGATTTAAGACCCCTTTCGGG
>NW_010515567.1:0-465 GCF_000687285.1 Phaethon lepturus
ACCTGCATGACCAACAGCAGGTAGTAATCGGGGGGCCACCCCAGATCAGGGAGTTTCCTGGTGACATCTCTCACCCGGTCCCCAGAGAGGCAGCAGACCTCCCTGTGGGTTGGGTCTGGTCAGCTTATTGGGCCCTCCGTACCCCTCAGAAGGGAGTCGCCTGCAACAATTACCCTCCTCCTTTTCTTAACAGGGGAAGACTTGATGCCTGGGGGCTGTCTGACTCGCCCTAGGCACCAACCCCCTGGATGGACTTCCATCAAGGTCCTCATATTCCTGGCCCTCAAGTTCCAGAGCCCCATAGCTGTTGTGTAAGGGCAGCTGGGATGGTGAGGGAGGCTGGGAGGGGATTCGCCTGCCTCCCCGAGCAGGGACCTGTTCCCATTCCCCCTCGTCTCTTAGGTCCCTTTCTGCCCATCAGGAAGAGGGCTGAGGATCCCGGGCTGCTTGTGGAGCCTCCACCGG
>NW_010515567.1:678-36166 GCF_000687285.1 Phaethon lepturus
GCCCTCCGGCACAAGCGACGGGCTCAGGCACTGCCCGCAGCCGGACACCTGCGCGGCCGCGCGCTTGAGTGGGATTCCCACTGCCTTTTGTCTCTCACTTCTTGTGCATGTGTGTGTACATGAGGTTTAATGCTGTCAGCATGCTAAAAGCTTAAATTAGTGCTTTCAGAATATATGATCATGTTGTATAGTCAGAGATGGTTATTTCCCAGAGTATCTGCTTGCGAATAAAACTCTGGGACCTTGCAATGCAATGAACATGGATCTAACTCTGTTCTCCTTGAAAAGTTTGCAGGTTTTACTAATGACTGCCAGTGAGAGAAGAGTTCTTACATTTGCAGTGAGTGCCTTTGAAGACTTTGCCTCCCTTTCTTCCCTTACTATGTTCTCCAAATAATTATTTTTTTACCTCTTGTTCTGCTGCCCATTTACACATATTTGTAGTAGGATGATTCAATTTTGTTTCTCATTCATGCTGCAAACAAAAATTTCAAACAGTGGTACAGAATTGTTTCAGCAATTCCTCTTAGAGGAGTCCTTTAGAGGGCACCTTTTGAAATGAAAGAAACGTTTTTAATTAAAAAGCTGTGTTTACTGTCACAGCCGTTGAGCTTGTGGATGCAATGCAGAAACAGGATAGCAGCTGGCAAAGTGATTTTGTGCCCCTTCGCTACAGGGAACAGAAATTGCCGGGGGAGTGTGTGCCACTGAAACAATACAAGTCAATAGAGGTTTTGTTTTCTGGAAGTACACTTTACTTGGATGTTACATTGTGGTGGTAAAATTAATAGTAAAGATGTCTAAGTTTATCCTAACTAAAAGAACGTTCCTTTCGACTAAAAGCAAACAGCCTGTGATTGATCGTTTCCAACTTCCCACTTCTGAGCGAGGGTAATACAGGGTGTGCCACTCCTGTGGGCTCCACCAAGAGCCATCACCCAGCATTGTCATGCTATTTACTGTTTTATTTCTTTGAACTACTGTGGTTAGCAAGCTATTTGAGGACTCCATCTCTCTGAGATGGGTACCTGGCTTTGTCAGTATTGAAATTACTGTTTTTCCTTACCTCTATTGTTGAATGTGCAACAGTCTATATAGTTTGTGTGTCTACAGTCACTTGGCAGGGATGCAGAGGGGGAGACGCTGTCCCAGTGTTCTCTCACCATGACCATAGTTAATAAAGCTCCTGTCTGACCTGTCCTAATTTTTACTTGCCTTGTTACGCACTTGGAGTCCCCAGAGTCTCTGACAATGCCTTAGGAGAAGGAACTTGGTGATCTTAGTTGTGAAGTGTTGAGCCCACTGTTCTGCAAAATCAGTCTGACTTTGCATTAATTTTCTGAGTATCATCAGGTGTTAACATACTTCTGTCTCTAATGGGAAGTGATAAATTTGTACTGCAATAGTTTTAGGAAACAAGAATTTATTATCTAACTATATCTAAATTTCTACCTCTTCAGCCCTGTAATTTCACTTGGATTGATTTTCTTCAGGTCTGACATGATGTCTTGACTCCTGTGATGATTCTTAGATAAGTCTGTTTTATCTGAATGTGCATGCATATGCTGGGGAACAGAAGACAGGCCCAGGTACCTAAGGTAAAGGCTCTTTTGGGATTTGGGCTGGGTTAGAGGAGTGTGAAATAACTAGCTGGTTGTTAGCCATTTGTAAAGCTTTAAAATCATAATGTGAAACTTGTTTTCTGGTCAAGAGATGTTCTCTGTAAGTCATTTGGACTGCATTTGATGTCTGCTAGTGTGAAAACCTGGGCTTTGGTCTCAGGGGAGTTACAGGAAAATGTCTGGTGCCAAATTTGCCTCTAACCTTTCCTCTGGTAACATACAGCAGACAAAACCATGCTTTTTTTTAAACCAAATTTCCTGTCTGGATGCAAATGTGCAGGGTAGTGTTGCTTCTGTGTGCACTGTGGAATCTATCTGCTCATAGCTGCAGGGCTAGAAATACTGTCATTATGTTCAATCTCTTTCAAAGGAAAAAAAAAACAACCCACCAAAACAAAGCAAGCTACATGATCCAGATCCCCTGGATTTCTCTGAACTCGGTGACCTTTCTTTTCAAACATAGATCTCCTTGTCCTGAACTTCAGCACAGGGTTACAGTGACCAGAGACCTTGCTGCAGCATGCCTGTTAATCATAAACCCTGTAACAGCTGAGAATTCAGATGTGTGACCTGCTTGGAAGGACAGTCTGTATGGATTTTCCTCTTTTAGCCTCTTCCTGGTGGGCGAGAAGTCAGCCAGGAGGCCCTGGTTGCTCAGGAGGGAGGAGGAAAGGTGGCAGGACTTGTGTTTGTTGGAAGCAGCTGTGGAAGTGAGCAGGTTGCAGATGAGGAGGTATGGCCGCTGCTTTGAATAGGTAAGGTTGAGAGCTGCTCACAGGTGGGATGACAGTGGCAGGAGAATGGTTAGTTCCCCCTGCCTTCCTCTTCTTTGCATGAGGAATGAAACAAGAGAAAAAGAGCTTAAACACTAGTGACTAGGTGGTTCCACTAAGCAGGCTTTTCACAGGGGATCTGAGGCAGCTTTGTCCCCCTGTTTGGGCATGGAGCTGAGGCTCAGCATGCAGCTCTTGCAACACTTCTTAAGTGCTGTGGTCTGGGAGAGTCCTGCTTTGCATTCATCACATCTTCTCTACACCCCCAAAGCAGAGGCATGGCAGCCCTGTGCGTAGGCATCGGTCCTGGCAAAGCCTAGGAGGGCATGCCTGGAACCGAGTGTGCTTGAGGGATCTGCAGGGAGGGATGGGATGGAGACATCTAGGGGACAGAGCCCCTTGTGGAGTCAGGCCTTTGGTGCTGGCCTGCAGCAGCTGACTTTAAACCAGAAAAATAATAAAGGAATGATTAGGACACAATTTTTGTTTTGGCACCTCTTGTAAACATTATTTTTAAAGAGTCAGGTTATTAAATTGGCCACCCCTTGCAGAGTTGGGTATGTTAGTTTGTACTCATCCCTTCCCTTCCTTTGATCGCTCACAGGATCTGACCAAGCTATTTGAGGTTGTTATGCCTTCACTAGTGACTGCAGCAACATCCAGCAATGTGGACTTTGTGTTATGGTGTGTGTCTCTCAGCTGAATTAGTGCAATTTGGGCTTCAGGATGATTTTAGGTTTCAAAATTAGAAGGCTAGGCTTAGAAATGACTTCATTTAGAAACAATATGTATATGACTGAATGAGAAATAAAATCAAAGGAAGTGCTTTCCCTTGCATATCTTAAATATGCATTTGAATTGTTTGAATTGATTGGCCCAGGGCTCTGAATATGCTAGATATTTATAGTGGGCTGTTTTAAAATTTGCATGGTCTGGATCATGAGAACTGACTTCTACCAATATTCTCTGAGACCACAGGTTTAGGAGAGCCTAAACTGGGGAGAGAAGGCTTTTTAGGAGAACCTAAACCAGTAGAAGTCTGGTTTCTTGTCAGGAAAGAAATTTATAGTCTGAGCCTGAAATGGCTGTAATATGTTCTGAGTTTGGTAAAGGTGAATGTAAAGCATTCTGTATGATTTGATCTTGAAGGCTCACAGAAGTGTGTAGGGCCTTCAAGATGAATGTCCCCTTTCCTGGTGGAAAAGGGGTTAGCTTGTTTTTCAGTGTGTAACTATTATATGTAAAAACTGAGTTTGATTCTGGCTCATGGTGTATGCTTGTTGCTTGCTCTGTTGTCTACAGACATCAAATCTTTCAGAAGATGTGTAACTATGATATTAAGTTTGACTCTGTCAACATGAAACACCCTGATACTTCTCCTTAAGCTGTATTGGAAAGAAGAATTTATCTCAAAGATCTTTGAAACTCTTATTTTAAATATTAATTATTAAATGTTTTTGACATTTAAGGCTGCTAGCTGTTCCTACAAGAGAGCTGTGAAGAAATGCTCACTCTCTTAACACCTGACCTGCCTTTTAAACAGCTGCCTGCCTATATAACCTCACCAAAAAGGAACGTACAGATGCTCATATATCTTCTCCTCAGAATGCCCTTCAAATCTTAGTGGAGAAAATTAATAAATAAACTTTTGTAAATGTTTAATAGGACTGCATTAATTACCTCCCTTTCCCAGTCCCCATGCTTCTTTGCAGTAATGTATTTTCAAGCTGTATTTGTGAACCTGATGTGGATGTCATTGAAAGCAAGGGCAAGGGGGCTGTACTGAGTCTGCACTGTGCAGGTGTGGCTTTTCAGGAATGTGTGGCTTTGTCCTGCTCCCATGCAAATCACTGCAGGATTGAAATAAATGGGAACAGAGTGAGGAGCGCACCAAGTGCTTTTGAGAATTGCATGCTACTTTGTCAAAGCCTGGGGCTGCCACAAGTGAGACTCTGCCAGGTGCAGCTACCTAGAAAATGTAGCCTCCCTTCTAGAAGCAAATGAAGGCTAAATGCTCTCTTGTGCAGAACTGTTCCAAAAATGTGAAAAAATGGCAAAATAGCACCTGTCCAGAAGGAAAAAGTGGAGCGAAGCCCTTATAGCTTGCTTGCAGTGTGTACTGTATACAGCAATGCTCTCTATCTTGCAGGGATGTGGAGGTGCTTCACTTCGAGCCCTCTGCTTAGACATGGTCACCTGCTGTAGAAGGACACCTGTACAGCAGTGATCTGCAGGATTGAGCACAGCAGATGGATAATAGTAAACTCTTATCTTATACCTCCTGGGGCAGTGATTTGCTGCCTGGAGCAACTGCCTGAACCTTAAGGGCAGGCTGTAGATGTTCCTGGGTCTTTGAGCCTTAAATTCCTTGTGGTTTGCCAGCATGTGTGCTGGAAGATGCTGTGTTAAGGAGAGTGGTGGTGCTGTTTGGGAGAGCATTGCAGGGAAGAAACGAACAGATCTCTCCTCCTTGCAGTGCTAGGAGGTGAAAGTGTTAGTTTTTAAGAAGAGCTGTCAGTTTTACACTGGTTGCCTTTTCTTCTGTGTTTATGAGGTTTGCTCAATAGTTGCTGCAGGACTATGTTAGCTCCTCCATGTGGCTATGATGGACTGTAGTGAAGGGCTTGTTCTTCCTGGTCTGGTGTCCCTCCTTACCACCATTAACCTTTGTCACAACTTTCAAGATCGCTGTGGCTCTGCTTGGGATATCTCAGGCAGAAATAGGGCTTTGCACTATGTAGTACCAGCACATCAAATCCAGTGTCTACGCACTCATCTCCCTAATTCCCCCTTCCACCTCTGACGTCCATCCTTGGCATGTCATCCCGAGGTCTAGCACATCCTGCCCATGCTGGAGTTGCTGCCCTGGAGCTGTGGCATTTGCCAGGGTGTGCAAGGTGGACATCGGGGGTTTCTCAGCAGTCATGGCCCAGTTGCAGCTTCTGTGCTGCCAGTGGCAAGCAAACATGGCTGAGTGACCGTCTTGGTGCCTTCCCTCTTTGAAAGAGCTGCCTTTACTTGTTTACCTCCAGGGTCTGAAGGTGGATTCTTCCCTCTGCCAGCTTGTCAGACTGAAGACTTCTCTGCCTGCCCAGCGCTTTCCAACAGCCTTCTCTGGCTGACTGCTGCCTGTGCCCATGCCAGTCTGGCCATGGCTCCTCAGAGAGGCTGTGTCCCCTAGACAAAATGCAGTGATGTGGAGAAGTAGGAGTTTTTTCTATGGCTGTGTCTGAGGTAGGGGTTTGCTTTCTTACTGTAGGTGTCTGCTTTCACAGCTGTGAGGGGGAATAGCTGGCAAAGCGTATGTGAAGTGACACCCTTTGGTGTCTTGGTGGCCTCTCACTTCTTGTTCTTACAGTCTGGCCTTGACATGACCACAGGCAGCTTTATAAAGTGAAGACAGTGCTCATAACTAAACCAGCCTCTCTCAGATTTAAGCCTGTAAGTAGCCATGCTAAATAAATTAACAAGCAGCACTGTATGTGGTGTGCCAGGGAAGCAGTCATCTCAATAAGTGTCATGAGTGTCTGTAGATGAAAGGTGACTGCAGAATTGTTGCCTCTGTTACTTGGAGCTTCTTAGCCTTGACCTATGGACAGTGTTCCCACCTCTGTGACCAAGAGTGTTCCTGGGAATGTCACCTGCTTTGGTCTGTCCTTTACTGTCTTTCTCTCTCCCCCTTTTTTTTTTTTGTTCAGTGAGTCTACTCTACGTTTACATTTCCTCCTTTAACTAAATTATTAGAGCCTTATCAGCTTCCGTGCTGCTGTTGTCAGCCTCTCTGATCAGGCTGCTCTTGTTACTGCTCTGCTTTCTGCTGCAAGTGTAGCAGCAGTTCGTGAAAGGAAAACCTTGAAATTTGCAAGTTGGACTTGTAAAACCCAGCCTCCTTGATGGATATAGCAAACTTCAATTGTCAAAAGTCAGAGGAGGTTACATGCTGATATAAACACTTGGTCCATACTTGAAAGCTTTTGCCCCATGCTAAGAGAAGTTTGAGAGTAAGGTGGGCTGCCACTCTAGGGTGAGAACAGCAGGCAGAAAGCGAGGGTAGCTGTTGTATGGGATGTGGTCTCCCCATGGGGTTTGCTCTTGTAGTCTTGTGCTCTGCAAGCGCAGAGCACAATGTTTCCCACACCCTTGCGTGCAGTAGTCTTACGTAATCTGGATGCAAGACACAACAAGCATGTAATGCCTTCTCAGAGAGGCTTGGCAAGGAGGAGAAAGGTAGTGGTGGTGAAACTGTGGAGCTGGTGTCGGCAGGGTGGTTCCAGCTGCCTACGTGTTGTACGTGACATATACCTGGCCATGCCAGAGACTGTCTGCAGTCATGAAGGTATGTTCCTGAAACCGTCCTTCAGCTCTTGCCTCCTCCCAGTGAGCCTTCCTCTGGTGTTACTGCTGACAAACCACAGCTGGCAGAGGTGGTGTGAGCGAAGCCACAAGAACAGTTTTATCTGGCTGGGTTAGATTATGTTTTCAAAAGCACCTGGTAGATTTGGAAAATCTATTTTGCTTAAGTGGTTTATGGAGTCTGATTCTTCCTCAGAGTCCCAGCCTCCAGATGTTGTCTGTGGCAGCTGTGAGGATGAGGTGCCTAGGTGGTTGGAGTTGAAGGTGTGCACAGGGGAATTAGAGGCTCGTTCTTGGCGGCTTTAAATGAGAGAGGAAGAGGCAAAAAGGCCCTGACAAACAGCATGATTTTCCCCTCCCCAGTTATCAGTTTCCAAGTGGCAGAATCGCACGTCTGCTGGGGATGATGTTTCCTGCAAAGTTGGTGAGTGTATTCATGCTGCTAATACTGGAAAAAGCATTGAATAGCTAAGATGTTGTTGAAGTTATGCTGACAAAATAAGAGATCTTCATAAGGGGAGGGTACATCTTGGGTGTACTTATCTCTTAGTGCCTTTTGGATTGCAAGCATTTCACTTGCTGCACTTTGTTTTTTCTCTTTTCTTCTCTCCAGTTTCATTAGAACACTCAAGACATGTTTTAATTCTCAGCTGAGTTCATTAGGACTGAAATCATGAAGCTCATCACAATCTAGAAATACAACCAGGATGTCCATATGCAGAAACATCTTTGGGATGTGCTGGTGGAGACTGAGAAATCAGCAGTCAGCTGAAGTTTCCTACTTAATGTATAAATATCTTGTTAGGGAGTTTAGTGATCCACTGATGTTTACTTGCTTTTTGTACAGTGGTTTAATGAAATGCTGGTGGCTGGTAAGTTTGGGCCATAGGATTTTTCTGTGGTACTCACTGAAGGCAGTAGCAGGTTTTTCATGGAGTTTTTGGCCATTGGATCAGGCTTCCATAAGTGCTAACGCTGTTAGTGTCACCTTATTAGATGGTTTAATGTGTTGGTGTAATTCATCTAAAAAAGGAGAGAACTCTGCTCCTTTCTCTAAGAATTAAGATTTTTCAGTACTTGGAGAATAGAAAGACTATATAGGTGAAGTTCAGGTTGCTATTGCTGTCTGATTAAGTATTCAGCTGCCTTGTGCATTAAAATGTTGTATCTCACACTTCTGACTTTTAGATCTTGGTTACACAATGCTCAGGCATCCTCAGTGTGGATGTGGACTATATTAATGAGCATGGCAATGCAAAGACATTGGCTCATCTGTCTTCAGGCTTTCCAGCTGCTAGCATTTAACCCAGAGGAATTTCTTGCCAACAGTTATTTTTCCCTTTGTGTTTCTACCACCATCTCTTTCTTACTCAAGCAAGCTAGTGAGACACCTATCTTAGAGTCTGTGAGCACTTTCCTAGCAGACAGCAATGACCAAGATGAACAAATGCTCAGAGTTGCTTATTGTCAAGCTGGGGAGGCAATGACAGGTTTTGGCCAGGTGAAAGAAGCCTGAAATAACTTGAAACTCTTCCAAGCCACAGCTTCTCCCCAGTGAAGAAATCCAGATTTTGCCAACAAAGGTGTAACCTCAGGGCTGATGGTCGTCTCTGTGTCGTTTTCAGACAGTAGATGCCATCTGGTGCTGTTCATGTACATCCTGGTACACATATGGCTGAGGGATTCTGCCATGTCCTCTAGCAAAAGCCTGTCTAGTGAGCAGCTGGAAACCATACATAGTAAGGATGTACCAACTCTCTGATAAACTTAGTAGGAGTAGGAAAGCTAATTAATCATTCATTGCCTGTGCATTCTAATCAGTGCAGTATAAGGGAGTGCTTTGTGCTTCCAGCAGTTGCAGACACTGAAGATCTTGTACAGCTTTCCAACGCTGTGGGGACAAAGTATAAGCCCTGTTTTATAAATAGTGAAGCTATGGACTAAAGGTGGGCTTTTCATGGGTTTTCATTCTTGGCCCAGCTTTACTGCCATTTGCAAACCTTCAAGTTAAATGTGCTGGCTGTCAGAAAGCTGAGATACAGAAACATAGCATCTGTCCTCAACTCTTGCTGGAGTGTCCCTGCAGATGACAAACAGGCAAGAAGACACAAAGGCAGACCAGGGAGCTAGGCCTGTCACCATTCAGAGAAGGCCTGTCCTGAAGAAGTTTTGTCTGGACCTCATTTGTTGGTCCAATATATATTCTGTGAAAAGATCTAACAAGGTTAATACCAAAAGCAGTCAAACCTTGATATGTCTGTTGAGATTCATGAGTTAAAGTGGACAGAGAGAAATGAAAATTGGAACTCCACTAGATATGAAGAACTAATAAATGACTTCCAAGCCTCAGTGCCTTTTGAGACAGCTGATGGCTTCAGAAAGAAAAGATTGGGTCAATGTGTACTTCTTGGAACTTGGGGTTTTTGTGTTTTGAAAGTTTTTATGACATGTTGAAACACTGTATTGCATAACTCCTTCATCCCTTCTGTTGCTCTCAGGGTTTTGTCCTGCTTAGCTTTGTATTAATTGTGCCTATTAAGCTCCATCAGTTAATGAAGACACAATACTAAGAATAAATTTCACCCTTTGCACCCTTCATATCAGTGCAGTGTTTCCTCTTTCTTCATGAATAATGGTGTTGTGATGCTCTGGAAATTAAAATGAATGTATACCAATGACTAAACCTCCTCATTTTGATGTGAGGAAGTGGTGGGAGGTCAACAAAGAAGTAATTGTCAGATGTTTGTGATAATACTACCCATGTTAGCAGAGAGAGAGTACATTCAGTGGCTTGGCAAGCCTGGCAGCGAACTGGAACCCTTGTTGGCCTGCCTGGGAAGTCTGTGTCCCCAGGGGAAGGATGGCTTTTTGCCATCTCTGGGAAGATATGCGTATAAGCGTGTAAAACTTACTGTTTGGTGTTTACATTTCTTCATGACTTTGCAAGCAAGCTGCGATTGACAGGGTCTTAGGAATGTACTATGGTGAGATGAGCCATGCACATACATTTCTAAAGGCAAAGATCTTTAGCTCCAAGGCAAGCATGTTTTTTTCTGTCTGTGGTCATCCATCAAGTCCGAGTGAGGTGGTACTCTGCTTCTTGGGTGAGCAGTGCAGTCACTGAAGGCTTTCACTGACACAGGACAGCCTTTCAAAACAGTAGGTATTTATTAGTCCCCTGGGATGGCACACAGAGCAAGGTCAGGTTTGTGCTGCCAGATTAAACTTAAGATGGAGTCTGTGGGGACTGAAGCAACCACTCTGGATTTCTAAACCCGTTGGATGTCCTCTCTGTCTCCCAGTGTGTGAAGCCCTTGCTATGTAGTCCTTGCCACAGCCTCCTGATACGTCAGGGCACTTTTTTTTCCAGTTGCAGTACTGCTGTGGTCAGAGTCCTGCCTCCTCCAGCTCCTGATGCTGATTTTTGGTCACTGGAGTCTTCTGTCACCTCCCCAAGGTGCTCTGATGGGCAGCTTGTGGTAGTCCGTCCACAGCAAATGAGACCTGTACTTATTGTGGCAAATACTGCTTTCTCAGGGAAGAAATTAGCTCAATCATGACCGTAGGTAGCAAACCCCAGTCTCTGTTAGGGATGCTCTAGCCTCCCATATTGTCCATGTTTGTCATTTTGTCAGAATCACACTGTGCCCTGGAGTGTTTAGCAGTGTGCAGGGCCCATCTTTGGAAGAAGGGCAGGCTGGTGATTTTGTGACCAGTTTTAAGAGTACAGGTGCTCTGGATAAGGGCTGGTCTCAGTGCACCCTGGGCAGCAAGCTTACAGCAAAGTGATGAGTTCATGAATCAAAGGGATTTCCTGTGGAGATGAGTATGGCTTCATCCCTCTTTTTGTCGTAGTTTAACCCCAGCTGGCAACTAAGCACCCCACAGCCACTCGCTCACTCCCCCCATGGTGGGAATCAGAAGGGTAAAAGTGAGAAAACTTGTAGGTTGAGACAAAGACAGTTTAATAGGTAAAGCAAAAGCCGTGCACGCAAGCAAAGCAAAACAAGGAATTCACTCACCACTCCCCGCGGGCAGGCAGGTGTTCAGCCATCCCCAGGGAAGCAGGGCTCCATGATGTGTAACAGTTGCTTGGGAAGACACATGCCATCACTCTGCATGTGTCCCCCCCCTTCCTCCTTCTCTCCCCAGCTTTATATGCTGAGCATGACATCATATGGTGTGGAATATCCCTGGGGTCAGCTGTCTGGGCTGTGTCCCCTCCCAACTCCTTGTGCACCCCCAGGCTCCTCGCTGGTGGGGTGGGGTGAGCAGCAGAAAAGTCCTTGGCTCTGTGCAAGCACTGCTCAGCAAGAACAAAAACATCCCTGTGTTATCAACGCTGTTCCCAGCACAAATCCAAACCATAGCCCCGTACCAGCTGCTGTGAAGAAAATTAACTCTATCCCAGCCCAAACCAGCACACTTTTGATGGTGTGTTCTCAAGCAGGAGCTTTAGTTTTGTACCTTCAGGTCCCAGTACAGAAACATGCTTGGCTGAACTTAGGTGGTTTCAGGCACACTGCAGCGGGTATTTTTTTTGTCTTGCTGGCTGACTGAGGGGAAGACCTTAGCCACATATGCTGTTGAGATACCTTGTCTGTTTTGTGATTGACCTTGCCCAGCCCATACAGCTGCTGGTTGTATAGAGCTCACAGATAAAAATAGGCTCCCTCAATTGTATTTGCAAATGAACATAAAACAGGCCACCAAGCAATGCTACAGTTGGATGCTTATGGGCCTAAGCATGGAAACCGCTTGTGTAAATTGAGTTACCGCTCTCAAAACCTGTCTGAGTCTTTGCATAGGGTTGGCAGTGGGTCTGGGCAAAATTAGTCCTGCTGGAAAGAGTCGCAGGGCAAAGGGCGTTACTAGATGGCAGGTCTAAAGGATGGCCGGGCAGCAGGCAGGCCCAGTCCTCAAGCCCTCTGAGATGTTTGTGTGCTTATTACTCATAAACTACGTCTCCATTGCCATTAATTATTTTGAGTGAAAAGAAGCACATGCTCAGTTAGCATTTTCCTCTGTTAGAATACATATTTAAATAATTGTCAACTTTTCTCTTCCATAACATCCATTAGGGATTCTTTTCCTTCTTATTTTTTGACTCCCAGACTTAGAAGGCAAGCCTTCCTAGGGTTACCTTCCTTGTAAATTCATTTAATACATTTAGATTGATAGGTATGCAGGTTTTGGTGCTAAGTATGTTAATGCTTTCTGGATGCCCTTGATGTGGGGTATCATTTTCATAGAATGACATACTTCCCTCTTGTGTTGCAGCAAGTGGGACTTTAATAAAACTGGTTACTGCCTTGTAGCTTACAGGGTGAAATCTTTCTTCATCCACCAGAAACATTTGTATTTACTCAAGGAAGAGAAAAGAAAACCAGCTTTGCTTCTGTCAGGCTTGTGGGGAGTTTTTCCATCAGATGTGTGGCGTTTCTAATGTTTTATTGCAAAACAAAACTTTTTCATGTCCATTTTTAAAAACTCTGCATAATAAATAAGATTTGGTTGTTGATGTTGTAAGAGTAGTTGTTAAACCTACTTCAGTTGCCTGATGTGATATAATGATAAAAAGTCAGTTGTGGGTGATCTTCCAGAGGACTGAGTGATTTTTTTTTTTTTTTTTTTTCTCTTAATCCTCTGTAAGGCCTTCTTGCTTTGCTTCCTTGTTATGGGACTTTTTTTATGGTAATAGTGGTAGTAATAGGTTAATAGGTTCAAACCTGTTCAAAGCTTAGCACAGGGGATGTCGTAACACACATGCTTTCACACATCAAGCAATAAAGCGAGGGGCAGATGGATTGATTAGCTTTGTGGATGACTTGTCTTCATTGGACATGAGAGCTGTGGAATGTCAAATATGTTTTACGGAGTCTGCCAACTTCTGGGTCTTGGCTGATCCGACATCAAAATAGGGTGAGAAAACCTCAGATCCGTGAAGTCTGGTTGTTCCAGATAGGTTTCCCTGTATCTGTGAGACTGTCTGTGTATAGACCATTCGTTGTGCTTGGGGGCATGTACCTGCCTTTCTGCTATGATTTGCAGGTTTAGGCTTTCAGAAGAGCTCAGCAGCTACATGTTTTCAGTAAAACCTGGTGCTTTCCTCTTTTAAATTAGTTTTAAAACTAAATTGGGGATCAGCGCACCCATCTGAATGGCTGTGCATACAGATTTGCCTAGACCTGATGTCTGCATGTCACTGAGATGAATCCTGTGACCAGAGAGGTTTTGTTTTCCTCAGAGCAAATTGGAGCCCTGGCCGGGCAGCACATCGTGCACGTGGCTTGTGGAGAGTCTCACAGCGTGGCGCTCAGCGACCAGGGCCAGCTCTTCTCCTGGGGTGCCGGCAGCGATGGACAGTTGGGTCTCACCACTATAGAAGATGCAGTGATGGTACCAAGGTAAACTTTTAACAGGTTCACGTTTCCTTAAGGCAGCTTCTTGGAGGTGATGCATCAAGGGTTGCTTGCTTTGCAGCCTCGAGTGAGTGTGAGCGCTGTCTCTCAGAGGGGCAGCAACTGGGCATTTCTCATGTAGGGATGTAAGGGTGATGCCTCCTTCTTTCCTGTACTGTACTGGGGCTCCCTGAGCTCCCATGGGATTCAGACAAGTCCTCAGGAGGTTTGGGCAGGACAGGCCGCCTGCCCGTGGGTGTTTGGGGCACGGAAAAGAAAATAGGAGTGATCTCAGCTTCCTCAATTAAAAATGCCACTGGGTTTTGTACAGAGCAAGGAGGTGCATGAGGGGGGACCCAAAAATAGAAATGCTGTGTGTGATACCTGTGTCTATTTCTGTCCCTAGAAGTCCTCTGAGATAGGAGATACATTTCAAGAACAGGAAAAGATATATGGCTGCATGAACTGGCACCTCAGCTCTGCAGCTCTTTTGCAGTGTTGCCTGTTAGTAGCAAAGCTACTAATCCAGCCTACTGCAATTCTGAGTAGTGAATATTGCTCAGAATCTTTAGGGTAGTGCTCAATTTTCTTTGTTTGCTTATTCAGTGTATCTCACCTGTGTCAGAGCACTAATAGGGTTAAGTGCAAGGACATATAAATAGTGGCAGTGGCCGGTGACAGACACCAAGACTCCTTCATCCAAAGCAATTCACAGATGATAGGACTCATCATCATAATAAAGATAACTGGTCTCTCTATACTTAATGGTGTTGTATCATACTACATTAATAACAGATGTAGTCAGTCTCTTATTCGGTCTGTGACTGCAGATCTAGTGCAGAGTGGAAGTTTGGGACATCTGTTTAGAGTGGCTGTCATTGTTGAAAGAGTATTCAAAGGAAAAAGGTTTCAGTCACAAAACATTAATGTTTGAGCTGAAGGGCTCTGTGGCAAGACAGTCCTTAACTTGCAGGTGGTTCCAATACAACAGGCTCACATGGCAATGTGATAGTGCCATTTTAAAAATAACATTTTTGTGAAATAAATTGAACCTTTGACATACTATTTATTCTCTGTACGAAGCACTGAAGAGATTTTGGTGCTGTAACTCCTAGGAACTGCTAGGCCCCTGACAGCATGAAAAATCTTGATGCCTGAAAAAGAATAGTGAGACAGACACCAAGAACCAGCTATTTTGACTGTTTCCAGGTGGCTGGATTCAGAGTTATGGCAGTAAACATAGCTGGAGTTCGTAGTCAAGTGTCTAAAGGTCTCCACTGATTTGTATCTGTTATGTATGGATCTGCATCACCTTCAAGACACTATTCCTCAGTCTCAAAATCATAGATTGTGTGTATGTGTAGAACAAATATCTGAATGGAGATCATCATTTTGACCTAAGGTGATACTGTGTTTGTGGACACTTGTTCTAAAATGGTGTTGTCTTCTTTAGGTTGATAAAGAAGTTGAACCAACAGACAATACTGCAGGTTTCCTGTGGAAATTGGCATTGCCTGGCTTTGGCAGCAGGTACTGTAACATTCATTATTTATTATCAAGATTTGTGCTGTTATTTTGCACAGTGTCCAAGATTGTCTATTTCTGCATAATAAACCAAGGGCATCCCTGTCCTGACTGCTTTCAGGCCAAATGGGAGGCTATAAAATGGATCAGGTACCATGAATATTGAGGAAGAGCTTTGCCAATACTGTCAAGAAAGAAAACATTAACACAGACCACCCACTGTCTCACTGGTGAATGATGGCAGCAACACTTCAAAGCTTTCCATCCTGATGTAGAAAATGTGTGTAATTAATTTGTTTGTGTTGAAATTATCCTTGGCTATTACTCTTCTGTATGCAACATGTGGACTGTTCTTTGTTATGCTGTTTTAAGTTACAGCAGTCTGATACTATATTTTGCACTTAGTTGCATGTCTATTGGTTTACCTGGTGGCTTCAGACTGTGCTTTTATTTTGGCAAAGAATGTCTTGCTTGATTTTTCCATCATGAGGCTTGGGTGGGAGTGAAGCCTCCAGCACTGGTTCTTCTTCATTTTGACAAACTGCTTTTCTGTTGACCAGCTTTTACTCAATGTTCTCTTTCTTTCTTCGTTTCAGATGGCCAGTTCTTCACATGGGGGCAGAACAGCTATGGTCAGCTGGGCTTGGGTAAAGAATGTCCCTCCCAAGCCAGTCCACAACGTGTCAAGTCTCTTGATGGGATCCCTTTGGCTCAGGTTGCTGCAGGCGGAGCCCACAGTTTTGCCCTCTCTCTCTCAGGAGCTGTGTTTGGCTGGGGGAAGAACAGCTCGGGACAGCTGGGACTAAGTGATGAACGAGGTATTAAAATTATGCTTCTAGGTGAAAGAAGGATGGACTTTTTTTGGCCTAGTGTCTGTTTTCATTGACAGTACATTTTTACTGAGCGGATGTGTAACCCTCAGAGACTGCCCTAGGTAGGAGAGGGGAGAGGAGCAGTCCTACATTTTTTTCTTACTTAATAGGAACAGAAACACTTTTTTCCCCTTGTGGATGTTAGTGGAAGTGAGAAAGGTCAAAAAGAAAGATCTTTCAAATATGACATCAGTATGCAGGCATTGAAGGAAGTGCTTGTTCTTTTTGCCTCTTCTCAAAAATGCCCATATTTGGTTTGAAGTTGATGTGGAGCAAAGGCTCTCCCTGCAGAACAGCAGGCTGAACCCATCCCCTTGTTTGCCAACGTGTTTTTGACCGGTGAGCAACTGTATGCTACAAAATGATGGCAACACAGAGTATCTCAGTAAAATGTTTAGTTTATTGGTTGCACTATTTTCCAGACACCCAGGGCCAATAGTAACTTTTTCAGGTGGCCATGTTTAGTGAAGCCTAGCCATCAATAGACTTGAAGGTAGGTTTATAAATGACGCTGAAGAGTGGATATGACATTACCACTAGTCTGAAAAACCCAGATCTCTCCTGCTTCTTGTTAACACATTCTTAACTTCTTTGCAAAAGCGAGTGAGTGAAAGATTTTCTTTGTAGTTTTAAATCAATCTCTTCATAGTTTTCTGCATAGTTGCTGAGTAGCTTTAAATACCTAGGCAAGTTACTGAGTATGGATGTGATACCTACCATGCACAGATAACTTATTTTGCATGGGTGAGTACATGAGGTGTATATATTTGTAAATACCAGGTTGCATAATGTAGTAGCATATAAATACTGTGTGTTGCAAGAGAAAAGCGTTACCTCCCATTTTGTGTACCTGTAATGGAATGATGCATTTTGACAACCCATCCTACCAACTGAAACATATTTAAAGCAATTACTCAAAAACAGCCTGTAGTTTAGCAAAGGATGCTCAAATGTTGTATGCATCATTTCATCTTCCTTTACACTTTTAGGAATATGAAACACAATTGTAAGACTTGTTGCATATCCCGTGTTCTCTCAAAAATGCTCCAGGTCTATTCTCTTGTACTATATGTAAGCCAGAGCTGATCTTGTGTAAGAGCAGCCATGTGGCAGATAAATGCTTCTAATTTCAACAAAGCTGCAGTTTATAGGAGAGGCTTGCTTTGACACGGGGCTACTCTTAGATGAACATATAAGGGGCATCTACTTGTGGGGCTGTGTTGGCCAGGGATCATATACGCTGCTTACCCTTAATACATAACACTGTAGTGAGTACTTGATATTTATGGTAAGTGAATCATGGTAAGACAGTGTGAATTATAGTTAGTGAACACGAACAGCAAAGTCTACAAACATGAGTAGTCTGCAGCACTGTTATTTAAACAATTATGCTGTAGAGGTAAGTGTCATTCCTGTCAAAATAAAGATCAGAGTGCTAAAATACAGAACAAAGTAAAGGAAAAATCTTCTCTCATTTCTAAATCGATGAAAATGTGACCATTTGCCTCTCACTACCCAGAAGAAAGCACCTGTCAAATCCTTGGATGAGAGTCTTAAAAAATGGCAACTTCTATAGGTAGGAACCTGACTTTTTTTGTTGGTATGAAGTAAGCAGCTTCTCCCCTTAATATCTAGCTGTTTTGTGGTGCCTACTGCTCCTTGAAATGCTTAGTTTTTATTTTTACATTAGTAAAACATGTAACCTTGATTAGTGTATATATCCTTGGGAGACGCACTTTTAATGATTAGAATGTCAGAGAGAAGGAGAAAAGCATCATTTAACAGTTGGCAGAGATTAGCCTTTGCAAGTAGGAGGATCTTCTTAAAGGATGACAACAGAAGGAAGGCTAGGCATTTAAATACACCTTGGGATTCGGCTTGTCATGTGTGTTGCACTGGTGTCTCCCACGTGTCAAGACTGTTCTGTGTGGAAAAGGTCTAAGCAAGGTTTTGGAGACAAATGTTTGCAGTCGTCAGCAAGGAATCTGGAATGGAGCATGAGGCTGAAGGTGGGTGTATCTAGGCTGCACTCAATCATAGCTCCCAAACTGTGATTGCATGTTGAGTTTACAGGATTCTTAGTATTTGCATTCTTGCTCTGGACAATTTTCTTTGAGCCAGGACAAATCTTTTAAGAATTTGAGGAGGAAAGTAGCAGTGAGGTACTCGGGGACGTGCGGTTTTTCTCACAGTTGTTAAGGCTTCCATTGCGCATGTAGACCACATCTGAAAATCACACTACTGGTGGTTTTCACATGTTTTAGGTTTGTGTTTATGAAACAGCTCCTTTATTTATTTCGTCTTCAATGCAGACCGAGAATCCCCTTGTCATGTGAAGCTGTTGCGGTCTCAGAAGGTTGTTTACATCAGCTGTGGAGAGGAGCACACGGCAGTCCTGACAAAGGTAAAGATGCTAACCTGGGAATCCTGGCTGCTATCTCGCCTGCCTGATGGTTTCACATTAGTTTCCTGGGTAATGGTAGAAAAGAACAGATTGACTTCCATCTGACTCTTGTAAAAGAAACTAAATGGAAAGTATTGTCTTATAGTTTATTCTGAGATTCATCGCCAACATGATCCATTGCTGCTTTTGAAGATGAAGACGTTAGTAATCCATAAGATGAGTAGTAAAACTTGGGTGAATCATAGAATGGTTTGGGTTGGAAGGGACCTTCAACCCTTCTGCCATGGACAGAGACACCTTCCACCAGACCAGGTTGCTCATAGCCCTGTCCAAGCATCCACAACTTCTCTGGGCAACCTGTTCCAGTGTTTCACCACCCTCATAGTGAAGAACATCTTCCTTATGCCTAGTCTAAATCTATCCTCCTTCAGTTTCGAGCCATTACCCCTTGTCCTATTACTACATGCCTGTGTAAAAAGTCCCTCTCCAGCTTTCTTGTAGGCCCCCTTCAGGTACTGGAAGGCTGCTATAAGGTCTACCTGGAGCTGTCTTTTCTCCAGACTGCACAACCCCAACTCGGTCAGCATGTTTTCATAGGAGAGGTGTTCCATCCCTCTGATCGTCTTTGTAGCCTCCTCTGAACTTGCTCCAACAGATCCATGTGCTTTTTATGTTGGGGGCCACAATACTGGATGCAGTACTCCAGGTGGGATCTCACGTGAGCAGAGTAGAGGGGGAGAATCACCTCCCTTGACCTGCTGGCCATGCTGCTTTTGAAGCAGCCCAGGATGTGGTTGGCTTTCTGGGCTGTGAGCACATTATTGGGTCATGTCCAGCTTCTCATCGACCAACACCCCCAAGTCCTTCTGCTCAGGGTTGCTCTCAAGCCATTCTCTGCGCAGCCTGTATTTGTGCTTGGGATTGTTGAATTTCATGAGGTTTGCACAGGCCCGCCTCTCAAGCATGTGAGGGTTGCTCTGGATGGCGTCCCTTCCCTCTAGCATGTTGACTACACTACACAGCTTGGTGGTGGTGTCAAACTTGCTGAGGGTCCACTCAATCCCACTGTCCATATTGCCGACAAAGATGTTAAACAGCGCTGGTCCCAATACCCACCCCTGAGGAATGCCACTTGTAACTGGTCTCCACTTGGGCATTGAATCAAAGAAATTAGTTTTGAACAGAAAAACCTAACAAACATACATCCAAAGGGGTGAAAACAGCATTTTGTTGGAGGATAAAAAGATAGTGATATTGTGCATCAGAATAAAATGCAAGTCAAAATGAAACATAGTAGTCCCTCACAGCATTTACAAGAGGCTTTCAGTTCCAAACCTGCTGTTTCCAAGTGTTGTATAGCTTAGTGGACAGAGGACAGGGCTGGGATTTGGTAGATCACTGCTCAGTTCTTGCCTTGCCTCTGCCACTTCCTAGATTTTGCTTCCTTTTTTGATGCCTCAGTGTTCTCCACTGAGTAAAATGAATTAAAACAGCTGGCAGTGGGAAAAACACTGTAGAAAATCAGTTATGTAGAAGCTCTTGTTCAAGGAAAAAGGTTACAGTCCTTTTGATCAGCAGCTGACAGATGGGTGTAAAGTACTGTAGAAATGAGTGCTACTCAGCCATGTTGAAACCTGCTGGGATTTCAGGACTCATCTGGTGGCACGGGGCGGGAAGCTGGACTAGTGTAAACATACCTAAAGATAATTCTGTCAATCTCTGATGGGTAGCAAGGTAGCTGTTTGGAAGCTGTGTTAGTAGAACCCAATTTTTTTTTTCTGAATCCTATGGAAATCCCTAGCAATCTTTGCCTAAGCTTGGGCTCGTAGTGAGACTGGAGTCAGAGATACTGCTGGGTTATGGGTCCCTAAATGGAGACTATGCTGTTTGATTTGCTAACAGAGTGGAGGGGTGTTCACGTTCGGTGCAGGTTCCTGTGGGCAACTGGGACATGACTCCATGAATGATGAAGTGAACCCCCGAAGAGTTCTTGAGCTAATGGGCAGTGAAGTATCCCAGATTGCTTGTGGCAGGTGAGTTCTGTGTGCAGTCAGAAATTTTCTTTGGTGGAGGTTAATGCTGACACTGAGCCTTGTAAATAGGGGTAATAGTTTTGCTTCTGCATCCTGTATGTCACAACTAAATTAATTTAAATTTTACTTCCCGTAAGAATTTTAAGGCCCTCTAAAGGAGGTTATTTTTCAATTGGGGTTGATCCTTGTGCTGTAACCTGGTAAAAGATACCTTTCAATCTTAATAATTCTGCAAGACATTAGAGCAGCAGCCCCTTTGGTCACGCATTTTCAGCTTCTTTCATGAAAAGAGAGTTAGTGACACTGGTGCTGTGTTGTTGCCTTTTGATAAAGTACAGGCTTAGCAAGTGACTAAGCTAATTCTGTCTGTGAGCCTGATGCCAGCTATATGCTGGCACATGCTGCTCTTTGTCACTTCCACCTAAAGAGCTCCATCCCATAAACTGGTGCCATCAGGTGGCAAAACCTGAGCATTGATGCTAGTGTAAAGATGCTGCTTTGCACCAGCTTCTGGCCTAGGGGAACAGAGGATAAGTTTTAGGCTACATGTTTGGTTTTTTTTTCTCCACTTGTTAAACAAGGCCCAAACTTTGTACTCATCTCTGTTACAGACATCACACTTTAGCCTTTGTGCCTTCTTCAGGAATGATCTATGCATTTGGCTGTGGAACAAGGGGCCAGCTGGGAACGGGACACACTTGCAATGTTAAGTGTCCCTCTCCTGTCAAGGGTCACTGGGCAGCTCACAATGGGCAACTCTCAGGGAAACCTGGTACGTACTATCTGCTATTTGGAACTGCAAATGAACATAAATAATTTCATTTCACTCATGGCTGTTGAAAGACATCTTGACACTGTTCTGTGAAAGTTCTTGAAATAGCAAAAGAAAGCCAAGCTCCTGTCCCAGATGACTATATGGAAAGTACTGGGTGACCTCTTGCTCTCTCTTAATGTGTGCCCTCTTGCTTTCTCTTTTCATGGCAGAGCTCAACATTTGGCAATCATGAGCCTTTATAAAATTGTACTAATACTAATTTCTGAGGGCTTTGGTTTCTCTTTAAAACCCCCATCGCACTTTAAAAATTAGAACTTTTCCCTCCTGCCAGGCCCTGTGTTTCTGTCAAGGAATACAGTGCTACAGTGCTTGAGTTCCAACTGATTTCAGCCTGGCCTTCACACCCAGGTGCCCCTTGTAGTATAAAGCCTGAGACAATGGCACTGTCGGATATGGGGGAAAAGGCACAGTAGGAACTTGCGTTCATCAAACTCTTAACACAACTGTGTCTTTCTTCAACAGATGCTTGTAAATATCACGTTGTTAAGCATATCTTCTCTGGAGGAGACCAAACGTTTGTGCTTTGTTCCAAATATGAGGTAAAACAAATGAAGTATCTTCCCTGTCCCAGCCTTCACAATGCATCTTTTGTTTTTGGTGATATCTCCCGAAAGTGAAGTGTTGCTCTGGAGTCCCTTCTGCCTTACAAACCTTACCAATGATGACAGTTGTTACAGGAATTTACAACTTCTTAGGAGTGACTGAAAGTTGCCTTCCTTTAGAGGCATGTCAGAGCCATTGGGAAGACACTGATTTCAGTTTGATCAGTAGGGAGGGGAGTTCAGTCTCCTCTGAAGATTGGAAACGAGGGGCTGCTTTCCTCCTGAGACACTGGGGTCCACATGTAGGTCCATGGACCACAGACACTGGGGTTTTGTCAAGATATACTGGATAGAGGGCTGAATGCTGAATTGGTTTTCCTGCTTCTGCCATTTTCTTTCAAGAAGTGTTTGACATACACTTTTGAGGCCTGGAAATAGGTCTAGAATAGATGTACTAAGCCTGTAGTTGTATATGGCAGTATTTGAGGGCTTTGGTACATTTAAGGAAATGCTATCTTGTTTTTGTTTTTTTTTTTTTAAACATATATTTGGTCTTGGTTTTTTTCCATACCTTTCTATGCCTTTCCTTTTGGAACTTCTTAGTAATGCCACAGCTTCCTAACCAAACCTGCTCAGAGACCACACTAAGGAAGCTATCAGTTATATATAGAAAGCAGATTATGAATAAGAAGGAATTGTTTTACAAGCCTTGTCTTTGCTGAAATCTGTATCTTCTCACAGAATTCCTTGCCTGCTGATGATTTCCGGACCATAAATGAAACACGTTACACCTGTTTAATAAATGATGAAACTATAGATGTCTGGAGGCAAAAGCTTTTAGAAAAGAACAGTTCTAATTCTGTCAAGTAGGTATTGTGGCACTGGACAAGCCTTTCATTGAAAGTTTTATTTAAATAATTTTGTTGGCTTCCGTGCCATGCTTTCACTTGAAATTTAGCAGCCTTTTCAAGTGTGGTTCTTGGTCATGTCCAAGGGGAGGACAGTTGCCAGTCACAAGGCTGCCAGGTTAGATCTTCTGAGCAAAACCAAAGGAATTTAAGGCTGCCTCAGAATGTTGCAAATGGTGGGTGGGAAATAGATTTTTAAAGTTGTCCTTTGTTGTGTGCTTAGAGTTCATGAAAAGCAGCAAGAACTTGTGAACAGACTAATTAAATTCCTTCCCCTGTATGCCTGCCATGAGAAGGGCAGAATAGGTGGAAAGGAAACACTGCTAACATCCCTCCTTTCAAAGAGGGATGTTACATGATCCTGAATGATCCACTTATCCTCTATGCCTCTGAAGGGGTGATCCTGACATTGTTTCCCGTAGAAGGAAGGGAAGAGAGCTGAAGAGATTTTCTGGGACATCTGTTCGTAACGTCTACCTCTGTTTTCTTTTGTCTTCTTGCTGCAAACAGTAATGTTGTTCAGATACTGTCCTCAGCTGCCTGCTGGAATGGAAGCTTCTTGGAGAAGAAGTAAGTGGCAAACAGAGTCCAGAAGTGTGGCTTTCCCTTGAGGCAGACTGGAATCCCTTTACATCACTCACTGCTGCAGTGGGATTTGATTTTTCTGATCAGACAGGAGATGGGGTCAGAGATGGTCCACTAAAGAGGTGGGTGGTCAGAGCTGGGTAAGGAGGGCAAATGGTCTAAGAAAGTGTATGGTGAGTGTACTGTAAGTGGCACAGACTCCTTGGAGTTGTCACAACTGTTATTTTTCCTTCTGAAATTAATATCTGCACCTTTAAAAGAGAGGGATAGGAGTATGACATTAAGGGAAGTGAGTGATGCCAGGTATCTTGAATAGTCTCTTACCCAGCTGAGCTAGCTGGTGGGGGCTGGTGCCTGTGGAAGTATAATTCAACACAGGCTGCTCTTGAAACATACATCTGGGGCAGCATGGAAGCACTTTCCTTTTAGGTGACATCAGTTGTGGAAAGTTTTGTGCTCCTGCTTACAAAAGCAGGAATTTCAGATGGGTGTAACCAACAATAGGTGGTGACAAGGTTGTAATATGCATAGCTGAGTCAAAGGCTGTGGGTTGGGAAGGATTGTGTTGGCTGTGCCTGTAAATGTTGGGGAGGTAACAGCATAAGATGAGGAGGAGGAGAAATTTTTTATGGTGATGTGATGAGTAAATGACCTGTAATGAAGTGAAGAAAAGCTTAGTTACTCTCAGTAATCTTTGAGTAATATTTTCCAAGAGCAACTTGAAGAAGAAAACAATTTACTCATTATTCTTGTGTTTTTTCTGCTTGTCCAATGGTTTCTTCTCTAGTATTGTGACGAGGCAGCATGTTACTGCATCAGGAGAATTGTCATGTTGTTTTAAAATGCTTGTTGAGGTATCAGAGTTGTTGAGTCACTCTAAATAGCCCCACATCTCCTCTGAATGTGGAAATGAGTGGAATTTATGACTTCATCACCCTGATGCAGTTCTCTTTCCACTTTACTGCTGTACTCTGGCTAGCGCAGGACTCAACTTTTACAGAAAATCTTTGACCCAAATGAATGATAAAATTTGAAGCCACCACACACTGAAGTGAGGCTCTATTTAACCATGTACCTTTATATGTGAAGCCTTATGTCACGGTGCACTTGATAGAAATAACCTAATATATGCCTCCAGTATCCTAATGCCGTATAGGGCTGGTTGCAGTACAGCATTGTGGTGCACAGGGTTAGAGGGAAAAGCAGCATTTCTATGGCTGTGTGACTGGGCATGCTCCAGTGCTACTTCTGCACATCACAGCCTGAAGCGCTGTGTACTGCAGTGTGACTCCGAGGAGCTATTACCAGGCTGGTGCCTGGGCTGTTATAGAATAGCCATTCTAAAACAGCAGGCTCTGTTTAGCTTCTTGTATCATTTATAGTCACACGAGCAAATTGATAAATACATCCCATCTTTAATAGTTACCTTTTCCTTCAGAGTGTTGAACACAGCACAGTCTCAGATGAGTAGCGACAGACTTGGGAAATCATTGAGGTGAATGGAATTATAGCAATGACCTTTTTTTACTGGCAACTGCAAGATTTTATGTGCAGCTTTACTTCAGGTAATGGTGCTGAGAGCCTCTGCTACAGATTCTGATCATGCTGTAGACACTGAGCTAGGTAACTTGTCTGCTGGACTGGACATGCAGTGTTGCTAGATCTGGCTGTTAGGCTACTGTGCTCCACAGACTTGCGTTCATTATCCCTCTTACACAGGTAGCCTGAGTAAATTACAGCCTTTCAAGCACAGCAGGAAGGACAGCACATCTTTGTTATAACTAAAGACCATGTGAAGACTGTTCTTGGCTGTGCTGGGTTTTGGTTGTGGTCGTCGTTTAGTTTTAGAAAATTTGAGAGTAGAATTGCCAAAAAGCTGCTCTGAGTATCTTCCTGTATTTTCTTTCAAACTCTCATCTGATGTTCCCTTCTGTAGCGGTCAATGTTGTCTTACGCATCACCCTTCCCTTTCTTACCTGGGTGGGATTAAACAGATTTTGCTATAAAAAGTGTATACAGAGACAACACAGAGGATCCTGATACCTATGATAGATATGTATTTTATAGGTTTTTAAGCAAACCAACCTGTCTAGGTAGGCTCTTATGTCAGTGAAGGAGTCCTGGGGAAGTCAAAGATTCTGATAAAGTGTTTCTCTGCAAGAATCCCAATGCTATCCAAGGCCCAGAGGAGTTCAGAAGGGAGAGCTGTCCATCTTGTCTTTAGCAAGAAGATTTCAACTTCTGCTTTGTTTCTAATCTGATTAATTCCCCAGAAGTCACTTCTCCATTACTTGTTCTCAGGCCATGCTAATACACAGGTAACGGTGTCTCTTCCTTAAACTTAAGCCTGCCTGTCTGGGGTTTTTTTAAAGAATTGATGAACATTTTAAAACCAGTCCGAAGATGCCAGGGATTGATCTGGACTCCACCAGAGTGCTGTTTGAGAAGCTGATGAACTCTCAGCACTCCATTCTTCTAGACCAGGTATTGAACTTCTGGGGTTTTGGGTATTCAGAGGAGAAATAAAGGCTTTGTCCCTCTGTAACATGCAAGTTACAGCAGCTTTCTTGGAAGGGTTGTATTGCAAATCTTCAGGCCAGATCCTTCATGGTATCAATGGATACTTCTCCATTGGCCTGGGCTGATTTTCACCTTCTCAGAATGTGTCTCTAAGACTTTTTTTAAAAAAGATTTAGTTCATGACATTTAATATTTGAGAAATGCTGCTGAAATTAATTCTGTGTATGTTATACTTGTAAATAATGACTATGTGCTTATTTATTGCCTGTCAGGAGTTGAGTACTTTATGATTGTATGATTTCTTCTAACTCAGAGGATTTCTTTCGCAAGTGCAGGGTGTGGGATTAAATTGTGTATGTTCCCCATGCCATTTTTAGCTATAATTTGTATAGCTTTTTTTACTCTGGGTTTGACTTTTAAAGCAGGCATATGACCTTAACAAGAGGGGTTAACTAACCTTTAGCCAGGCCTGTAAAAAACCTATCTAAACGTGCATGCGTTTTGAAAAAATAGGAGTTTAGTCCTGTCCTATGGAGTGTTTTTAAGAGATCATCATCAACAAAAGCTGTTAAGTTCACTTATTCTGAATGCACTCCATTTCATCAGTTCTTACACAGCATCTACATTGTAGGTGCCATATCACCCAGGATAAATTGCCTTTTTTTGTCGTGTTTTCCTCTAGATACTGAAGAGCTTTGAAAGTTTTTTGATTCCTCAGCTGTCCAGCTCACCACCAGATGTCGAGGCAATGAGGATCTATCTGATTCTCCCTGAATTCCCACTCTTCCAAGACTCCAAGTATTATATCACGTTAACACTTCCTCTAGCAATGGCTATTCTGCGCCTTGATACCAACCCCAGCAAAGTTCTTGGTAAGAGGCTGGCATTGAAGATGCATGTTGCTCTCAGTATCCAGCTGGGACACAAAGTGTTGCCTTTAGGTCTTTCAGTCATGTTTTTGTGTTGGTTTGATTTTTCTGTTCTGTTATAATGACTGCAATGATGATTGGGTATTATTTGTGATATAGTGTTGTTATGAAGCAGTCACCTCTAAAAAGCAGCTGGGAACCAAAAGGACTCAAGGAATCCTTCCCTCAAAACCTATGTTCCCATGTAAAAGAATTATAAATGTAATATTTGAATTTTAAACATGAACTATGAGGAAATTCAGAATGTGCCATGCAGGTAAGATATGGGAAGTTAGTTACAATAATATAAAACATATACAGTTTATGGTAGTGTGGATAATAACTGAGAAAAGCAATTCTTAACCTGCATTTTCTTAGTTTAGAAGTAAAATGTCACTTCAAAGAACAGTTACTAGGGAGGTTTATCTTATGTACCTTACCTAGTTTACCTACATTCAGAGACTTGGTTCCAGGTAAATTTGCATGCCTCTATATGAACATAGATTTTTATATATCATGAAGATTAAATGATCTTACTCTCTTAAATTTCATCGGATATTGTCCACTTTAGAATATCCTTTCTGTACAAGGCAAATAAAAGAATATACTAAATATAATATAAAGTTACTTTGTCCTGTGTAAGGTGCAGAAAAACCTATTGGCTGGTCTGTGACCAAGCTGAACAACCCAGCTCTTTTCCTACTTCTGAATATTTTCATTTCTGCTAATATTACTTCCTATGAGCTCATCTTAAGCTAAGCAGAACATATGCTGCTTAATGATTGTTACTCATGTTTGCTAAGCTGTTACTTTTCTTGTTATCTTGCTCTGTTTCCTAAGGTTGTCTTATACTAAATCTCATATTGTCATGTAAAGTGCTATGTAATGCATTCAGACCTCCAAGAGCATTGCTCCACTGAAATTTATTTTGAGGCTTAGTGGCTTATTTTTTTTATTCAAAGAGGCTTTGGAAACAAGTTTCCTCCTTGACCTGAGTACTCCACTGTGATTGTTAGCATACAGAAATGTAAAGGGTTCTCATGCTTTTGCCTGCCGGAATCTATTGTTGTGCTGGCACTTGAGAAGATAAATTGGTGTTTGTTTCCAACAGTTGACCTAATGGTTTCCCAGGCTCCAGCTTCTACTTTGCAGATGGATTGGTTCTAGCAAAGAAGCTAATAGTCAGGGTCCCTTCAGAGGAGAGGTAAGGGTTACCTGTCCGTGGCAAGAAAGAAATCAGCTTTTCTAAAGAGGGGGAGTTCAGGCCTTTAATGCAAATGTGCTGGGTGACATGCTCTGACACCTGCTAGAAAAGTATGTGGTACTACTGAGAATTGCCAAGGCAACTACTTTCTTATCACTTGTGAGAGACAATGGTTTGCCTGCAAGATCACAGTATCTTGAATACAAGATACTTGAAACGGTGTCTTGAATTGAAGGTTGAAAAACCTTGAATTTGGGTGCTCACACTGATCAGGGATTGGGGACTGGGGTGGTTGTATGAGAGTGGAAAGGGAAGAGCTTTTAAATTTCTGCTATCTAGCTGACTCTCTGCTCACTTTCTTGTTCCTACAGTTAGGACAGAAATAGGGAAGTTTTTTGAAACCATCTTTAGGTGTGTTCCCCTATTTTCAGCTGTAACCCCTTATTTAGGGGTTACTCTGGCCTTTAATTCAGGATTTATAATGATGTTCCTCTGCTTTCCAGATAACTGGTGGTCTCAAGTGTGCCCAAGGTATTTCCTCAGGCTAGTGGACCTCTATAAAGGTGCAGTGGTTTACCTCCTTAGTGGAAGAAAGACGCTGTTGATCCCAGTCCTGTTCAGTAGCTACATTACAGCTGCGCTCAGACTTCTGGAGAAACTCCACAAGGTAAGAGGAAAGCCTGGGTGCATGTTGACTCAACCATGATTCAGTCTTGTCTGTCCTTTGCCAGTTGGCACCGGCAGAGTGGTCAGGGCGCTGACTTGTGAGCTGTGTCATTGTCCACCGAGACACCACATGGGGAAGATGTTAGTGCTTTTTCTGAATTCAAGGTACTTGAAGATTGTTTAGTCCTGTCTCAAACACTAGGAAAAAAATTACTCTAAAGGGTGCTACTGCTGAGTCACCAGACTGTGTGCGTTGTGGCATCACAAATACCTGTCTCTTGATGCTTTCTGCTCCCACTGTGTTGATGCTGCATGGTCCAGGTGAGGAGGAGAGGGAACTAAAATAAGTCAGGAAGAGGTTTATCTTGATTCTTCTTGGTTTGTACTAAAGTATAACGGACCATGTGTTTTTGCAAGGCTTTCTGGATCTTACTGTTGCAGGCTGCTATAATTGATTTTAAGAAAGCAAACTTTCATGTTCTAAGAAAAATGCTGAACATATCCATATTTTAAAAACTATCTGCTTTCTTCACTAGGTAAATCAGAAGGTTAAGCACGTAGAATATGATAAGTTTTATATCCCTGAGATTTCCAGCTTGGTGGACATTCAGGAGGATTATCTCATGTGGTTCTTACATCAGGCTGGAATGGTAAGAGGTTTTTTGTATAGCCATGGAATAGCTGTCCATGTTTGTCTCTCTGGTTGTAGATCTGTATTTTTAATATCATAATGAGAGTGTAATGTATTCAGTATAGGAGCATCTGTGTTAAGTCTCTCAGATTTGGGTACTCGGTGGCTTGACAAAATTGACTTAAAACAAGGCTGTCAGAAGAGCTGGAGCTAACAATATTTAACTAATGCTTGCAACAGTCTCTGTGATTATTCATGTGAAACTCATTCAATCCTTGCACACGGGGATTAATTCAGTCACTGGATCCTTTTAATGTAATCGAGACCTCAGGAGACAAATCCTGTATTCTAAACTTACAATTTTTACCCTTTACTTCTGCTGTTTAGGCAGGTATTGTGAATAATGTAGCCAGTGATCTTAAAATGTTGCTCTGTAAGAGGAGGCAGTGTGGCGTTCTGGCTAGGGGACTGAACCAAGACTCAAGAGATGTGGGTTCTATTCCTCGCTCTTCCAGTAACCCGCTGGGTGATCTTGGGTAAGACCCTTCACCTCTTTTATGCCTCACTTTCCCATCTGTAAAACAGGAGATAACTAAACTGAGGGCTGGAATATGCTGTGTAGGAACCCAGTGAGACTGATTAATTATAGCAAGGAAAGGAATCCCAAATGGGAGAACACCAAAAAACATCCACCAAGGGATGCTGCAAGAGTAAAACCTGGCTGTAGCAAGAATTTTTGTGTGTTTTCATGGACATTATAAATGTTGTGTGCGCTGTGTCCCCCATCCCCCACTTTCCATCATTTAAACACTGCTCTGTGCTTACTTTTAGTGAGCAGAGCAATAACTGACTCAAATTTATGTAACAGTGATTAAAAATAATTAAAGATGTATCAATATGGCTAATGAGAGGAGTAATTTTCATTGCAGGAGTGGTCTTATATTGTCATGCCTTACAGTCTCTCCTGTTTTGTATGGTCTCTGCCTTGGGGGTAGTTTTATTCATAAGAGTAAGTTTCATTTATGGCAGGCTAACACAGGCTTCTGTGCCAGTTAGTCCTCTTAGTAATGGTTGATGTGCAAGTTTTGAATTAGACTTGTGTGTTTTCTTGAGAAGGAAGCTCCTATGTTTTTCTTTAAGAGGAATAAACTGGGTTGTAGGTCCCAGAGGCGAAAAGTTTTCTTTGGGTCACCTTTGAGCTAGTCCGTTCAAAAAAATTAAACACAAAATCAAAAGAGTAAAAGATTTTTGTGTTTATTTTTCCTTCACAGAAAGTAAGACCGTCTATCATGCAGGTAAGAAAATTGTTTTTCATTACTCTTACTTAAAGAAGTGCTATGGAAGCTGTAAATAGGAACCAACCTGCCCGTCTTTCCTGCAGGATGCTGTGACACTCTGTTCTTATCCTTTCATCTTTGATGCTCAGGCTAAGACCAAGATGTTACAGACAGATGCAGAACTACAAATGCAGGTAATCCTTCTCTCTCCCAATTTTCCTGACCCATTTCTGTTTTCCTGCCTTTTTTGCACTGGTGCCTGTGAGAAAAGGAGTTCACTGGGAGGTAGTGTTTGCAGCACTTTTATTGTTTCCATCATACGGGAGAGCAGAGTAGCTGGAGAGCTGCTTTGCCCTGGATATTGCAGAGGCATTGCTTGGTGTCTTTCACTTCAAAATGTTCGGTAACATCAGAACTGTCAGATGTGCATGTGATGGAAATTGAAATTGCATAGAAAAGGAGTGCTTGTGTATTTTATGATAGTCCAAAGATAAGTAGTAAGATGAGGTGTCTATTAGGAGCTGTAAGGCTGGAAAAGTAGACAAGCTTTCAGGTAAGTGGGCACTCTTTTCAAGTTTCTGCCTGGTGCAGGAGGAGTGGTTGTCAGAAGTGAGGGTTGAAGACCAACTGCTGACACGGCTCGTGCTTGCAAGCAGCAGCTGTTGTCAGCAGCTTCCCCACCCATTTGCAGTGGGTTGGGACACTGCTGACAAGCCGAGGCTCTCCAGGAGTGTGTTCACAGCAGGTGTTCAGCTCCAGCACCCTTACCCTGTAGGTGGCAGCCAAGCCAGCTCACAGCCAGGCTTGTGACAAGGACAGCTGGCCTCCCTGCCAGTGTAAACCTCCCAGCACCAGGCATTGCTCATACAGGTGGCTTCTGAGGGCCAAAGCATGGAGCACTTGTCCCTCATCCAGTACAGCTGGGGTCTGGGACTAGTCCCATTCTCTGTGACACGAGTTTGCCAAGGTCCTTGGTTGTCAGGTTCCTTCAGGATGAAAAAGTGTCATCACCACTCACGGCCATGGTGCTGGTTGCATGTAATATCCTTCTCTTAGTGTTTCTATGGCCGCTTGAACACAGCAAGGCAGAGGAGGCTTGGCGTACAGTCAGAAGCTGGAATCACTTTCTTCTGCTTGCCTTTTGTTACCCTCTTGTGTATATTTTCAGCTGCCTAGTTTGTGAGCACAGAGAGGTACCCGTACTGAGAGGAGGGTATCTACCTTACCTTGGCAGGACAGCAGGCAGGTAAAGGTTTTGTTGCACTGAGATATAGAATCTTTATGAAGACAACCATTCAGAGACCAAAGAAACCAGTATTTCTGTGAGTGCTGGAATGGAGGAAGCCTGGTTTCCAGTGGATTTCTGTCTCAGTGTCAACTGACTTTTAAACTGAACTTATAAATACGAATTTGCCACTTACTATGGACAATGCATGAGAATGAATATACCATGTGTGGTCAAACCTTTGCCTGGACTTTGGTGCCTTATCTGACTCTGGAAAATCCATGTAGATGAGAGCTTTGAATTGTGTGTGGTGAGTTCCCTGGCGCCTTGCCAGGTGGAGTTGTCAACTGGCTTCTGGTATGTTAGTTAACTGCTTCCCCCCATGAACTGTCTGACTCTTATCAGGGCTGTGTTCACACTGAGTTTCTTGGCTCAATAAGAGCATGAATAAAGCCTCTTTGCCCCACCCACCTGCCTAATGTCAAAAAGTGTTCAGGCATTTGATCTCTGTTGCCCAAATTTGGTGAATTGATCAGCGGACTCAAAAGGTGTTGGTGTGGGAAATGGAGGGGACAGGTAGGCACACACACTTGTACAGAATGAGCATGTAATCCTTGTACCCTGGGGAAAGCAAACTAAGGAGTAAGGAAGAAAGGAACACCAGGCATATAGTTGTTAACTGCTTTCCTTCCATAGGAAGAAAGGACCTGAGCAGTGGCCGTTTTTCACTCTTATTTGCAGGTTGCAATAAATGGGGCAAATTTGCAGAATGTCTTCATGCTTCTCACCCTGGAGCCTCTGCTGGCCAGAAGCCCTTTCCTGGTACTTCATGTTCGCAGGAGTAACTTAGTCGGTGATGCTTTAAGGGAGTTGAGCATCCATTCAGACATTGATTTGAAAAAACCTCTTAAAGTAAGTTTTCCCCACCCTCTCATCCAGCTGGAATTTCTGCAGCCTTTCAGCCCTTTATATTACTACTTCACTGGTGTACAGTGGCTTCTCCATAGGTGTAGCACACAGGGACACGAGATCTAATCAATGCACAGGCTGAGTCTTTCTCCCCTCCGACTCCTTGAGTGTTTTGGCAGTGGACAGTTAACAAGAAAGCAAGCAGGGAGTTTACTCTCTTTTCCTGCTGTGTCTGCTGTATAAGGGGCAGGGGAGGAAACATTTCTATATTTTGCAGTCTCTGTTTTGCTCTTCTGCAGGAACAGGCCACTTACAATAGGACATGTTTTATCTCTGAGAGATTGCTAACAAATTCAGCAGCTGCTGTCCTGTTGCTGCTCCTGTTGTTGGGAGGATGGGTTATTTATGATTTGCATAAGGTGTCAAACACTTTCAAACTCTCTGATTTACCACCCCCTGTTCCCTTTTCCTCCCTGCAAGCAGAGCACTGAAACAGGCTCATGGGTTGCAGCGGGTTTGGGCATGTTAGACAAATCGCTTTGCATGGCTTCCCTGTTACTGACCTGCTTTTTCTACAGGTCATCTTTGATGGTGAGGAAGCTGTTGACGCTGGAGGAGTGACAAAGGAATTTTTCCTCCTTTTGTTAAAAGAACTCCTCAACCCCATCTATGGCATGTTCACTTACTACCCAGAATCAAACCTGTTGTGGTTTTCAGACACGGTAAGCCCTTGCCCTCTATACATGCAGGCTGAAATAATATGCTGCATTTGAATGACAAGGAAGTTAGTGGCAAACTATGGGAAAGAAATGATCTTCTTCTTGTCTTCCATCCATGACACAGAGTGAGCTCTGTTTTTCAGTCAGTGTAAATTAGTATAGGTCCATTAACTTTAGTAGAACAGTGATGATTGTGCCTGTTAAGGAATTGGCTCTTTCTCCTTGTTATCTCATAATAAAACTTGTATTAAGTATCAGATGACAGTTCATAGAACTCTTATCATGAATGTGATAATCATGTGCTGTTTTACAGCACTAGAGGTTTAGGTTGTAATGGCATTAGAATTCTTTGCTGTTCATGTAGTTGCAACCAATCCACTTAGTCATGCATCACTATCACCTTCAGGGTCTAAATCTTAAACGACAAGAAACATGGTTTGTAGTGAAAGTTCGTTGGTCTTGGAAGTGTGTGGAGTGCAAGGTCTGTTCCTGTCAGATAGCATTATGCTGGAGGTGGTGGTTTATGTCCTTTTTTCTTCACCTGCCTAGCTAGCAAGATAGAAAAGGATTTTGTCAGTCTTCCCTTAAGGTATGGCTGCCCTGGTGGGATTCTTCCAATTTATTAATTACATTTTGCAAGGGATGAAATTACACAGTACCTTCTCTAACTTGTAAACAGTATTACAGAGCAGTAACTCCTCATGTAAATGCTATAAAGGCAACAAGTCTTTTGACACTAAGAATAATGACAGTGTAAGCACTGAAAATGAGTCGCATATTTACAATATTTAACAAACATAGGCAGCCAGTCTGTGAGTGATGTACCAGTGCAAGAGTAAGTATGCGAAGGGTTGAAGGCCAGTATGCCAACGCCTATGTTGGTATTTTTGCCTGGGTGACACTGTGGTTACGCGTAAGCTTTTAATAGAAGATAGGATGGGTGGTGGGGAGAATTGTTAACACATTTTCTGTCAGTACCTAGATAGCAAACGTTGAAGCTTTGTTACTGTCTAAAAGCAGAGGTATGTAAAAACGAAATAAAAGGCAGATAAGGTGGAAAGCAGCTGTTGCTGTTTCCATGGCTAATCATGGCTTACAAAAGTAATAGGGCTTGGTTTCTGAATCTTCATTGCTGTGCCACACTCCAGCAAGGAATTCACGACCAAACTGGGACCTGATGGGAGCTCCCTGATTTTTCTTTTTTTTCCACAGTTGGAAAAGCAGGAGCTGGCTGCTTAGTGCATGGGGGAAAGGATTCTGTGTGTTGCACCAGTGACAGTGTCTCACCAGGATTTCTCTGTGTGGTTTTGCAGTGTTTTGTAGAACACAACTGGTTTCATTTGATTGGCATCATATGCGGTCTTGCAATATACAACTTCACAGTGGTAGACCTTCACTTTCCCTTGGCTCTGTATAAAAAACTCTTGAATGTGAAGCCCTGCCTAGAGGATTTGAAGGAGCTATCCCCAACGGAAGGAAGGTATGAAAAACAAATTTTGCCGCCCTTCTGGGAAGTGACACCATCCATCAGAGAACAAGAAATGTCAAACTGGGTAAAAGCTATTCAGTAAAACACCTCCTGATCCTTTTGAGTGACTGATTAATTTGGGGGGCTGTGATTGTAGCAAAGTACATAAGTCAGTGCTGAATTTCATTTAAGATTTCTCCTCTCCCACAGGCTATCAGAAGCGTCAGGTTAGGCTCTAACCTCTGTACCCACCTTCCTGATCCCCAGAAACTTGATGTCAACACAAGCCAAAAGATACCTACCACACCCCTTTGAAAAGAGGGGTAGGGGCCTGGCCCTCCAGTGTGTGATTGCACACATGACCCCAGATCCTCGCCTTTCCCCCCAAGCCAGGCTTGGGCTACCAAACAGACCTGCTGCATGTCTCATGACGTAGTCCAGAATGGGAACTTTGTGTAGGATGTGAACTGTCCATCTCTGAACTAGTGGAACTCTGACCTGCTCCCATGCCAGAAGAAACGGAGTTGAACAGAGTGAAGGAATGACTTTTTCTAAATACTGTATTGAAACTTTTTTGCCTAATTGCATGGGGATATTGGTCCCTCTGACACTGAGAGGTTATGATCCTACTGTCTGACTGCTGTCTTTTTTTCTTCTGAGTTGCCATCTGATTTATCTGCACAGAGTTACAGCTGTGTTTAGCAATACTGAGGTAAAATGCCAGGAAGGCAGCAGCAAGATTTTGAGGGATAGAAGAATATTTTATACATGAAGGGGATACAGATATAATCCACCACCCTCTCTTCCTCTACTCCCTTAGACTTTGGTGTGGTGATGGGATAAATACCTAGCAGTCCTTAAGAACTAGAAATGTAATTGTATTCTAAGGCCAGGATCATTAAAGTGGATCCATGTACTAGGTACGTGCTTCTAATAAAGCATCTCTTTACTGGAGATGTATTTCTTTCTTACCCCTTCAGGTGACTTGGGAATTCTCCCTTGCAATCCTATTAATCAGATTTATGATGCTGTTTACTTTTGCTGATTTTCTTTTGCTCTTTAGATGTATGGCTTTTTGAATCTTTTCTTTTTTTTTCTCATTTCTTTCC
>NW_010515567.1:36197-43689 GCF_000687285.1 Phaethon lepturus
AGCAACTTTTAGATTACGCTGGGGAAGATGTAGAAGAGACATTCTGCTTAAATTTTACAGTAAGACACATTTAACATATCAGCTTTGTGATTGTTATAGTACAGGTGAAGCCCATCTACTTACTCATGTGTATTACAGTTTATTCCAAACTATGCCTGTAGCACATACCCCGTGTTAATGTTAAATGTTAATGTTAAAATACTTTGCTGTCAACTCCCTTGTTCTTTTGTATGTAGTCATGAAAACTGAGCTAGTAAGTAGATTAAGTAGAGCGGTTTTCAGAATAGCCTTGTTGTCACTGTGGCATGTGACTTAAATGCCAGTGGCCAACTTCTCACACTAGACAGTGAGAAGTAGGTTCATAAACCCCCCTTGAAAATGGAAGTTAGGCTTTAACATTGCTAGGTCAATTCTTGAAATGCTAACACAATTTAGAATTTTCCTTGTTCTCATAATATTAATACTTCTTAACTTAAAAATTTATAGTGAGTGTACTTGGTCAGACTTTCTTAGACAGAAAATGCTGGAGGCTATTGCTGGGAGACATGTAGAGGTAGTCAGCTTTCCCATGCTACTAAAAGATTTTTTTCTAGCTAGTAACCTAGATGCAATAGTTTCTGTTACACAGTGGAGATTCCCTAAATTAAGAGTTTGATTTTGATGTACATTGGAATATCAGGTATGTCCCACATCACATGCAAACATTTGGAACCTCAGAGAGATACCTTATCATTATTCTCCATGCTATGTTTTCCTCTGAGTCAGGCAGGGTAAGGGCTTCTGTGTTTCAGTGTCTCTGCTTTGAAGTCATGATGCTCTAACAGGTTGTGAGTGATGGGTTCATTTTAAGCTTGATCTGGGTTTTTGACTCTGTCCAGGGCCTGCCTGGGGTAAAACCAAGGTAGCGGGAAACACTGCTACACATTGTGAAGAAAATCCTTGCTGAGCTAGAAGGCTGTTGTCCATTTTCTTGTTTCATAAATGAGAGCACATAAAGTCTCTTAGATCAAACGTAACCTCTGGAGTGGGTCAGACCTGAGTCTGACTGTGTCTCATGCAGGTCAGACCTGCAATTCAGGATGAGGTGATGAAGCCATAATGATGGTAATGCAGACTGTGTAAAAAAGAATATCTTTGAAGTAATGCAAGAGATTTTTCTCCAAATTCTCTTTTCACACAAAGGGGCATTCTTATTCTCTCTTGTACTATATACTGCATATGTAAAGACATACAGATACATCTGCTAAAACTTTTAAATTAATAGGATCTCAAAATTGAAATTAATAACTCATCTTGGATGTCAGAATCTGAGCCTCTGTTGTGTGTGGCAACCTGAAAATTGACCCTTTTGTGTTTTTTCCACATGACTGATTTTGTATGTACAGAATATATGTTTGTATTGGTGCCATCCTAGGCCAGGCAACAGCAGGAAACTGGCTGTGATCATGCCATCTTGCAGCAAGAGCGGATTAATTAATCTACTGAGCTTCTATTATTAAAAAAAGGGAGTCCTTTTTATTGTCAGAGCATGTAGGCTTAGTTAAATACAGTTTTTTAGTTATCAATCTCTTGTTTTATTTACAGGAAATTACCTAAAAGAATAACTTTTTTCCTTGCTGGGTTTGCATTTAGACTTAATAGCAGTCCTACAGCAAATATAAGTGATGGAAGGTGGTGAAGCATGCAGGGCATTTGGAGCAGAGAAAAAATGTTCTATGTATGCACTTTTCTCTGGCCCACCCTTCACATGCTAGTCATCAGATATGAAAGAGAACCTTGTATCTTTCTGCAGGCATATGGCCTAAAAAGTACTTCTGGTAAAATTAATTTTCTGGTTTTGTATAGATCTGCAGGGAAAGCTATGGAGTGACAGAGCAGAAGAACCTGATTGAAGATGGAGACAAAATTCTGGTGCAGAAGGAGAATAGGTAAGTGGGACATACATGGGGATGGACTCATACTTGTGGTGAAGTTGGGTGCAATGCCACAGAAAATCTGGCTGAGGTAGAATGTGGGAGAGAATTAGAAGTCACTGTGAACAAATTCTAAGATCAGTTCTTCAAAAGTTGCTGGATGCCAGTGGCACTTGAATAAAAACCAAGCTTTCATCATCTTTCCGCCAGTGTTTAGAAAATGTCCCACACCCTTTCGGATGGACATCTTTTCTATAAAAGGCCTTCATATAGATCTTTGGCACCTTCTCATGGCAAATAGATGTTGCAACATGATTTTGCCCCTTGAAAGTTAATCTGCCTGATGGTTTAGAGAGGAACTGTACGTGACCAACAAAACTGAGCCTGTCAAACTTGTTTATACTACTAGTTCTGGAGCCGGAAACACTTTCCCTTGAGTACGCCTAATAGAGGACCACCATGCCTGATTAGAGCCATAAGGCCCTACTGTACATAGATTCCTTTCCGTTTGACTGAACACCTGAGAGTTACTACCAGCACAGCTACCATTTCCCCTCCTGTTTCTTCCAGTTGCTAAACTATTTTCTTCTCATAATCCTGTAATTGGATTTCTACAAATGCCTTTATTACTTGAAGCAGCGTTCAAATTCTTTCTCCGCTGGCAAAACAGTGTGATCCAGTGACTAGTCAGTAGCATGGTTAGGGTCTTGCGCTAGGACTGCTGAAGACCTTGCTGGCAAGCCTGGAGATGAAGTCATTTCCTATTAATCTGATTATTTAAAAGGGTTCTGATTGTGTCTAAAGCCATTGCTGTAACAAAAGCTTTGTCTGTATTACCTTTTTACCTACTTTATTTACTACTGCCCAAAAGGGTGCAATTTTACAGCTGAATAGCTGCCTTCATGCAAATCCCACGTGGAGGTGGAGCAGTGTAAGTCTGTCTCCCTGCAAAGAGAAGATGGGCTTAAGGTAAATAGAGGAGAGTTTAATCTACACTTGCAACAGTGAAGTAAAGATGAAAATGCCAGTGATAGTACCCTTTGAGTTTTTAGGGTGGGCGTGCACACTCAAAAGAAAAACAGCCTTTTTACAACTGTGTGCCATTTTTCTGGCCTTGGGGGAGGAACAAAGAATTTAGCTGAGCAAATGTTTGGGAAGAGCATGCAGGTTAGCTCCTGCAACTGTTCATTAAGTCAGGATAGGCAACAAGAGAAGAAAATCCTTAAGGAGAAAGGCTAGTGTGCAGCTCCACCAGCTTAACACATTCCAGAATGCAATTGCTTCATCTTGAACAGAATTTTGAACTCAAGCTAACCTCTAAATCCAAGTCTAGACATGGCTGTCAATTCATCCACCTTACGGTGCTTAATAACTTCCTCCACCCCTACATTTAGAGGCCAGGGACCAATTTGCTGCCCTCCTGGCCTGAACAGTTTGCTGTGTGCATGTGTTTGGGCACTGCCCTTCCTTCTTGAGGAAAGTTCACTGGGAACTGAAGAATGCCCAGGATTACTTTGACTGCAAAACGCCAAGTAGGAAATGCCTGCATTTTCCCTTTCTCCTCTGGAGTTTGTGTTGGGTGTGAGACATAAAATGTTCTTGATAAAGGGTTCACGACTGTAACAGCCAGAGAGGTATTAAGTAACAGTTAAGTGCTTAATCAGATTGGGTTTCCCTAATGCTCAGGTGACTATCATGAAAATGACAATAAAACAAATAACTCCCCCTTTGCTATATGATTACTTATTCCAAGTTTTCATATTTGTCAGTCTGCTTCCTTGTTTTTCTCCTAGTTTCTCACCCATCCCTTGCTGCTTTTACACAGCCTGTGCATTGAGAATTCCTCCACCAAAAGGTCAAAATATTTCTTTCAATTGTGACCTCCTCAACTAGAGATTGAGATACTGGATTCCATGGTGTTCCCTGATCTGCTTATCCTCTGAGTGCAGGTGCAAGCTGCTCTTGAATGTCAGGCAAAAATGACAATTCCTTTCACAGAGAATAGTTTCATGTCCCAGTTTACCACATTGGCTGGTGCATTATTGTCAGGTGCAAAACAAAAAAAAAAGTTGAGGAAATATATTAAGTCATTGCACAAATAAAATTCTAGTTTTGCACTCGAATCACAGCACTTTAGGAAAGACGGAGTAGAATAAAGATGCTTAACCTCCTAACAAAATTCAGAGACAGGGTTTGACCAGGGCCTGACACAAGTTTCTTGCCAGTGACTACAGGATGGTGTTTTTATTTTAATGCTGTTCTTGGGAACCCCTGAAGCAAACTATGGTTGCTATTCTGAGAGGAGTCATTCTCTTTGCCATGTACTCCAAATGCACAAGTCCTGTATTTCTTTAACCAGAGTGTGAAGGCTCAAGAGGTTTCTGTGCTTTCTAAGACTATTTTCTTGCTCTGTAGTGAGGGCTGTTTCTTGTTTTCTTTTGGTGGCTTTCTCTTTGGGGCCACGAGGAAGGGAATTGGCCATGCAGTTTCAGATCAAGACTTCTCTGAGCAGGATTTCCTCAGTCTGCCTCTAGGCTACAGCTTTGGCTTTGAATGTGCTGAACCACTGGCAAGACTCATTGGATACTGAGTCAGCAGCAGCGTCTGAAAATTCACGGAGTACCTAACCAGGGCTCCGTGAGGCTCTTGGTTTTGGAAGTGGTAGTCCAATGTCATTGCAGGTTATTTCCTGGACTTCCTAAATGTAGGGTCAGGGGTCAGACATGTTCCTCTGGTGACTGAATCCTGAGGTTTCTTTCATGAAGCTTCTGTGCAGGCACGGGTTCTATGGGGAAGATGTCTCTGTTCCTGATGCCTTCCCAGTGCTTGGTGCCACCCTAGTTCCCTCCTGGCCCTGTGGCAAGGCCACTGGGTAGTTTTACTGGTAGTATAGAGCCTGGGCTGCTGCGAGGACCTCCCATGGTGCCACTGCCAGGGTATAAGCGGACACATGGTGGTACTTTCTGCCTAATGCTTTGTCCATGTTGCAGTGACTCAGCTCAGTGAGAAGAGGGCAGTGGGCTAAATCTGTAGGAGACTCATGTTTGTAAGATACATTACAGGCAGAAACAGGAAAACCTAGCAGTGCTGCTCCTCGGGCATATGATTAAAAGTGCTTTCCTTTGCCTGCTTTCTCTCAATGCACTAGGGAAGAATTTGTTGAAGCCTACGTAAATTACATCTTCAACCTCTCCATCCATGAGTGGTACACGGCCTTTTCCACTGGCTTCCTGAAAGTGTGTGGTGGGAAAGTCCTGGAACTCTTCCAGCCCACAGAGCTCAGGGCCATGATAGTTGGAAACAGTAACTACAACTGGGAGGAACTGGAGGAGGTAAAGCTTCCCTCTTGTCATATTTTTCTTCTTTTTCACAAGTACCAGGATTGTGCAGTTGCATGAGGCGGGTACTAGTCTGGGACATGAATTATAAGCTACAGGTGTCTTTTTTTTTTTATGCTCCTTGTACACATTCACATGAAAAGTTACTTACTGGGCTGTCCTGCTACTACTGAAAGTTCAGGGAGGACGTTCAGGATGAGAAAGGACAGGGGAGAAAGACTTCTATCTGCTGTTTTTAGGGATGAAACCTAAAACTGAAGGGAAGAGACAGTCAAGGTCTTCTCCTACAGTAAAACTCACTCCGCGGCACAAGGGCAAAAAGTACACAGCCAAGGGTTCAAAGGGGAGTCTGGGCACAAAGTAAGAGTTGTATCCTCTCAAAACTCATAGATCAGCAAGTTACTTGCTCTGTCTCAGCCTCAGCAGTAAAAGTGGTTTTGCAGTGCAGAACATGTGAACCTGTTCATGAGTCCAGCCTGTGAACAGGTGCTCCAGGATTCCTCATGACACATGTAATTAGCTGAATAGCTAGGAGCCGAATGCCTGCCTTCCACATATCGCTAGGAGAACCCTTTGCTGGGTTTGAGCCATGCCATTGCCCGTGACCCATCCTGTGCTCTGTTTCATAACTGTCAGACATCAATTTGATGTCAGATACCAGAAGTCAGGTCTGGGTTCTGCTTAGTCATTGCTTTCTAGTGCCAGATGAAATGATGCGCCTTTTTGGTTTTTAATAGAGCGCTGTCTATAAGGGAGACTACACTGCGACACACCCAACTGTGAGAATGTTTTGGGAAACCTTTCACGCATTTCCTTTGGAAAAGAAGAAGAAATTTCTCTGTAAGTATCTTGTAGTGGTGCAGACAGTCTCCTGAAATTGAAGACTCGAGTGGGAGTGTCTGCAGAGGTCCAAGGTTATGGCACATAGCATTAACTGCTAGAAGATGATCCAACATGAGTGGCTATACCCCAGGTTATCTGCTAGTCAGATAATCTGTTTTCTTCCTCTCTTTTTTTTCTCTTTTATGTTTTATGTTCATTTTTGCCCTGAAAATCACTGGGTGATAACTACAGTGCAAGATCCAATGCAGTCTCGCAAGGGGGTGCAGCATTCATCTGCTTGCATTGCCAGGTGGTGAATTCATAGCAGCCCCCAGTGCCCATACTTCATCTGGTTCCTTCTTCTGCAAGCTGAGCTTTCAGGCATTGCAGCACATTTTTTTTTTTTTAGGGGCAACAAGGCATTTGTAGGATGACAGTTGAGTGGAGAAGCTAGTGTACAGTGTGGCAGGAAAATGAGACCACGTATTGGTGCGACTGGATAGCAGATACCTCCCCTCCCGAGCGTGGTGGTCTTGTGCTAGTGCAGTGGTGTGCTGAGGAGGAGAGGAAGTCCCCTGCAGAAGTGGCCTTGGGAAGTGCGTGTGTGTGTTTCTTCAAGTGTCCCAGTCACCCGCAGATCTAAGCTGCTGTGTGGGGGTCACTTTATTTGGGGACAAAAGGGGAGACGAGGAGAAATACGTGGTTTTAAGGGCAGGTCGTTCTGAGTTTATTGCTACAGCCAACAACTTTTGCTCGTGGGAGTCCTGGTGGACACCAAGTTGACCATGAGCCAACAGTGTGCCCCTGCTGCAAAGAAGGCTAATGCTAGCCTGGGCTCTGTTACGAGGTGTGTTGCCAGCAGGTCAAGGCTGGGTGACCTTTCCTCTCTGCCTGGTGCGCTGTGACCAGTTCTAGACTCCCCAGTGTACGAGAGAGACATGGACATACAGGAGAGAGTCCAGCAAAGGGCTGATGAGATGACTGGGCAACTGGAGGATCTCTCTTGTGACGAAAGGCTGTGAGAGCTGGGGCTGTTCAGCCTGGAGAAGAGAAGGCTCACAGGGGATTTCACCAGTGTGTATAAATACTTGAAGGGAGGGTGCAAAGGTAACACAGCCAGGCTCTTTTTGGTGGTGCCCAGTGACAGGACCAGAGGCAGTGGGCACAAACTGAAACACAGTGAGTTCCTTCTGAACATCAGGAAACACTTTTTCCATGTGAGGGTGACTGACAGTGGCACAGGTTGCCCGGAGAGGTTGTGGAGTCTCTATCCTTGGAGATACTCTAAAGCTGGACACAGTCCTGGGCAGGAAGTGGTCCAGAGGACCTCCAGAAGTCCCTTCAACCTCAGTCACTCTTGATTCTGCTGGAAAGATAAAGGCCAGTGTTTTTGTGTGATTTCCACCACCCACCCCCCAC
>NW_010515568.1:0-9379 GCF_000687285.1 Phaethon lepturus
GCATTGTCCAAAGATCACTCACAACAGAGCCAGTGTGCTCTTTTTCATATAATTTGTGATAGCTTTTTTCACTAAATTTAGGAACACAGAAGGAAAAGGAATATGAAATGTGAAGATTTAAGACATGGTGACGTCTTGAGCAACTTCATTGCAAACAGAAACCTCAGACTATCTCAATAAATGTCGTACCTAGGTTACGTTTTGATTTAGTTGAAATGTTTTTAATTATAATAAATGGCTGATAGTGCAGGTTTTGAAATAAATGAAGATAGATTGCATCAGATTTTAATCTCAACAAATTTCCATCATTTTAATCCAAAACACAAACCCAGAAGAAACTTAACTCCAGTTTATATGCCTCAGTCAAACAGTAGCCAACTGCTGATGTAGAATTACTCCTATTTCTTCTGCCAATTAACTGTGTCCTACCAGGGTGAAAAATCCCTTTAATGAATATGGTGCTCCTGTTTTATTTTGAGTTGTACTAGAAGTTCACATGTTCCTTTGCCTTTTTCTGTTGCGATGAGTAGTGCTATAGTGAGGGAGGGTGCTTCTTTCTGCCATTCATACCTTAGGTAAAAAGATGGTTTCCAAAAACCATCAGTAACACAAGCTGCTTGTGTTACTGAGAGATTTTTCAAAGTCAGGTAAGCATTTTTTAAAAGGCATTTATCCTGAGATTCTTCAGCTTCTGTGAATTGTGCACATAGCTCTTCAAAGACCACCAAACACACTCCTGATTCGTCAGACTGTTCTTCTTCTGCAAAAACGTGATGTATATTAAACACTTTTTAACACAGCACTCTCCAAGAAGTTTGAAGGGGAAATTCTAACTGCAACTGCTTAGCAGGGGTAATTTGTAATGGAGGAATGATCTGGCGTGGAAGGCAAGAAGGCCTAACTACAAGAAGGACTTAAACTGTCTGGAAGCAAGAATGCCAGAGACAAAACAGACTCCTTGCAAGGCAATGAAGTTTCCCTTGGTGATGAGATAAGAAACAGCCTCAGCATTGCCTTGTAGCCATCCTGGAATGGGAATGCTCAGAGTCCCAAGATCAAGGGCCACTTTCGGGCAGCAGACTTGGTTTGGGGGAGGTAACCACAGCCGGGCTGATGTGCCCCATGCAGCCGTTCTTGGGATTGGTGCTGCTGCAAGTGTATGTAAGGAAACTGCTTGTGACACATCTTCGTATCCTCCACGTTGAACCACGTACTCTGGTAGGTATTCTACCCAATACATTGTTCATTAATTTTTTTATTTTTTTTTTACATTTAAACACAAACGTGTGTTGAATTCACCTCAAGGGACACCATAAAAAGTCCCCAACAACTTTCACAAGGCCGTTTTTGGTTCAGTATATCTCATGGCTAGATCACACTCTGTGTGTTGTGCCTATGTCTTCAGAGCTTTTTAAGATCCTGAGAACCTGCCTAAGTTCCAGTCCCAAAGCTTTATGAGACAACCGAATTGTTTTATTTTAATATCAGCTTCACAACCTGTTTGCTGCTGGTAGGCTGGCATCTCATAATGAAGTAGATAGTGCTAATTAAGTAGTCATGTCTTAACATTAACATCCTTTATTTAACTGGTAACGATTAAATGGAACAGTAGGCTTCATCTGTATTAAATGTGTAATAAAAGACTTGTACATATATTGTTTGCAATATGAAAAAATATCCAACCTTAGGAATTATAATTGGAAATTACATTTTCATTTTTATGAAAAGATTTTTCTGGGGCACACAAAAGTAGTCCTGGTAAAGCAGGAGGTTTTTTGTATGCAGTCATTGTTCTTGGCTGAACAGGGAACATCTGAATGACTTGGGTTATGATTCTGGGTTATGATTTAAGTTGTTCTGGTTAATTAACAGATTTTGCACTGGTAATTAAGAAATACAATATATTTCATTAATTATGAAGACTTTAGCTGAAATTCTGTTTTCATAAGCAAAAATAATTGTGTTCTGATTTTAATACCTAATACATATTTATCTGCATTTGTACCACAAAATTCCAAACTTAAACCTGAATGACTGACAGGATACACTAAAAGAAATATTTTTTAAATGAAAAATTATACATCTAGCATACCTTGAACTCAACCTTATAGAAATGAAATTTGTGCTTAAAGGCAACAAATGTTACAAGGTAATCTGTTCTCTTTATTATCAGGACAATATTATAAAGAGTAACAGTTCTGAGAAAACAGTGTTGAAAAGGTTCATTTAGGATATTTAAAATATATTTAAAGAAGGATGACCCGAGGCAATAAGGGTCATTCTTAAAACCAAAATTAACATATGGATTGTTTTGTGTACAAGAATCAGACAAACGGGTGGTACCTGTGCTCTGTTGATGACATGTAGAGAATAGGAAGGAGGAGGCAGGATAATAAGAGTAAGAACAACTGCAAAGCCCAAAGACAATGTTTGCTTTGATGGATACCTCTGGTAAACTTCCCACAGCACAGAAGATAACGGTTTTAGAGCAGCCTTCCAATAAAAGTTATATAAGAATAATTTAAAAAATTATAACCCGCCCCCAAATTATTTTAGAGAAAAGTAATTTTTAAAGTAGATGGTTTATAAAGACAGTGGTGAATCCTTTAATTCTTATTTTTCGTTCTTATTTCTTTTTGCTTGTGTACCCATTTTTTGTAGATATGTTTCTCCTACCCAAATCTATAGAACTAGAAAAGATGTACAAAACAAATACAAGTAGGGATGAATTCATCCACACAGAGAGAAAACGTTACGTAGATAGATGATTTTTTTGTACATTGTCCTAGTTTCAGCCAGGATAGAGTTAATTTTCATCACAGAAGCCAGTGTGAGGCTAATGTTTTGGATTTGAGATGAGAAAATATTGATAACATGCTGATGTTTTGAGTTGTTGCTAAGTAGTCAAGGACAGTCCAGCTTCTCGTGCTGGTCTGCCAGCAAGAAGGCTGGGGGTGCACAGGAAGCTGGGAGGGGACGCAGCCAGGACAACAGACCCAGGCTGGCCAAAGAGGTATTCCATAGCATATGACGTCATGCTCAGTATATAAAGTTGGGACTAAGAAGAAGAAGGAAGAGGTGGAGAGACATTTGGAGTGATGATGCCTGTCTTCCCAAGAAACCATTATGCGTGCTGCAGCCCTGTTTCCCTGGAGATGGCTGAACACCCGCTGGCCCATGGGAAGTGGCGAATGGATTCCTTGTTTTGCTTTGCTTGCGTGCGCGGCTTTTCCTTTACTTATTAAACTGTCTTTATCTCAACCCATGAGTTTTCTCACTTTTACTCTTCTGATTGTCTCCCCCACCCCACCGTGGGGGAATGAGTGAGCGGCTGCGTGGTGCATAGTTGCTGGCTGGGGCTAAACCACAACATACATGTATACTAAAATACAATTGGCTGAAGGGTTTTTAAGTACATCTCAACACAGAAAAAGCAGAATAAGATTCCTTACTACCATTTCAAAATTTGTCAGTACAAAATAAAGGTTTGAGGCTATAACTCCTGATCTAATCAGAAGTGTGTCTTCATCAGCAGTTCAAAAAGTGGTTTCATTTGGCCTTTCTTAATCAAACAGCATGATATACCTGAATATAAATAACCACTGTTACTTATATTTCTGTTGAACAATGTTTAGTTTCCACCTGAAAGCAGATTTATATCGTGAAGAGAGAGGGAATGAAGCCATGGTTGAGAAGGATTTTGACAGCATCTTTGCTAGAACAAGCATGATCTTCTCTGGCTAGAATTTAATAAATGATTGCTTAATTTTTCCAAGATCAGATGATTCTTCCTACTTATCAATCTTGCATTGATTGCCAGGAAAAGGATCTGCAAAGTAAACCCCAGAAAACTCTCCAAAATGAAGTAATTAACTTGAGAGAAGTAATGACATTTGTTCCAGCTGCAGAAATTTTACTATGGGGTAGCTCTCTTTAGGTATGGTCAGAATGTGATGTTAAATATATGGCAAGTGCTCTGCAACAGAGATGCAGAAAAGTAGCTTGAATTAACGAGTCAATTTTAAGCTTCACATCTTTACTATTCATGTATTACTACTATCAGGATAAACAGATTCCTTCAAACTTCTTGTGCTTTGGTCTTTCTGTGCAACAAGATGCTTTTAAAATAAAAAAAATTTAAATATAGTTAATTCGATATTAACTGGAATTCCATTAGGAAATATTTTGAGATTTTAGACAACTTCTTAGATGATCATTATATAATTTGGGTGTGTAATATTCACAAACAGTACCTCACAAGGTAGAAAAATACAATAAGAGTTCTTTTTCCTATTGCTCTGTTTTGACTACTGGAAATCTCTTCAACCCTAGACATCTCATTATATGAAAGAGATTATTAAACTCTAAGAAGTTCAGCAAAGAGCATAAAAATATCATGGGGATGGAGAAACTGTCATAGAAGAAAAATTTAAGATGGGTAAATATGTATGGATTCTATGATTCTGTGAATTAACTGTGAGAATAAGGGAGAGACAGTTACAAATCTTAATAACAGGCAAAGTGTACTATAAGCACCAGAGGGGTCTTATTAGTTTTTGAGCAGTTGAAGAATGAAAATATTTAAGATGAGCATTAGGAAAAACTTTTTTGGTAGCTAAATATATTAATCCATTGGATATTTTCCAAGCAGAATGGCAGAAACTACTAAAGTTTGACTGGATAAAGCATTAGTAAATTCATTACATGAAATTATTCTACTTTGTTAAGCATAATTGTCACATATCAGAATTAGGACTTGTCACAGTCAATGGATTTTTCCAGCACATCCTAGAGGAACTCAGTGTTTCTTATTCAGAAGTTTGATAGTAATCCCAACACAGGGAAATTTAGAGAACAGGTGGCAAGAATAATACTGGAAGCTCCAAACCCTACCAGAAATAAGGGATGGAAAGAATTAAAAACAGAAAGTCTGAGACTTTGGAGCCATGATTATTTTCTAGGAAATGTACCCAAATGGTTATAATGTTATGGACGCAGTTGCTTTGCTGTTGTTGAGTCTAGGATTTTATTTTTTTACCAAAAAAATACAGAACATAGAGTAATTCAGCAAATCAGAATCACAAGGCCTGTGTTTTCAATTTTTTGCTGTTAGTCTCACTCACATTTCTTCTGTCAAATTTCTTAAGAAGAAACATAGGATTTACAGTGATTATCAACTCATATTGTACTTGATGTGACATAATGATACAGGAATGTATGCGTGTCTGAATGTTGAGAAAATATACAGACAGAGCAGCAAGTAAAGAGGTTTTTTACTTTGTTTGGTTTTGAGTATTTTTAAAGGAAAATTTAATTTTAGATTGTAAACTTGGACAAGTATTTTCTGTCTTGAGAAATAGATTCATCTTGACATGTAATCCCAGAAATATTACTTCAGCTAAGTAGACCATAGAATCATAGAATCTTTTAGATTGAAAAAGATCTTTAGATCTTTAAGATCATCAAGTCCAACCATTAGCCTAGCACTGCCAAGTCCACCACTAAGCCATGTCCCTACACACAACGTCTACACATCTTTTGAATACCTCCAGGGATGGTGACTCATTTCCCTGGGCAGCCTGTTCCAATGCTTGATAACCCTTTCGGTGAAGAAATTTTTCCTAATATCCAATCCAAACCTCCCCTGGCACAACTTGAGGCCATTTGCTTTTGTTCTATCAGTTGTTACCTAGGAGAAGAGACAGACACCCACCTCACTACAACCGCCTTTCAGGTAGTTGTAGAGAGCAATAGTCTCCCCTGAGTCTCCTTTTCCACAGACTAAACAACCCGAGTTCCCTCAGCTGCTGCTCATAAGACTTGCTCTCCAGACCCTTCATCAGCTTGATTGCCCTTCTTTGGACATGCCCCAGCATCAACATCCTTCTTGTAGTGAGAGGTCCAAAACTGGACACAGTATTCATGGTGTGGCCTCACCAGTGCCAAGTACAAGAGGACAATCACTTCCCTAGTCTTGATGGTAACATAAAAATATATTTATTTTTTGTTGTTAGGTTTTAATGAAGAATTATTTTCTATAACTACATGTTCAGAAAAATAAAAAATAAGAATATTGTAAAAGAATACAAATATGGTGCAGATTTTTTTTTTTTATGGAAAGTGGTATTGTTAAATTTATACATAAACTTCAGGCATGAACTAACCTCTGAGTTTCAGCATTTGGTATGAAGTACTAACAATTGTTTTCTAGTTCTGGATGTAAAAAGGTTTTATTCCATTATATCCTTCATAAATTTCATTGTCTCAGCAGAGCAATTTGTGTACAGATGTAAAACAAGATTTAACCACAGATCAGAGATAAGCCGTGGGGGTGGCATGCTGATGTTTGATGGGTAGTGTGCTAATGAGGTTCTTTGGTCTGCCATCTCAGTGGAGGTAGGGGATGGAGAACCATACGGCAGCAAAGGTGTAAGGGCTGTTGATGTGTTAGAAACCACAGAAGCAACTGAGAACAGTCACATAGGAATTAAAGCTTCTTCCCTCAGAAAGGTGGTCAGATAAATAGTCCAGCTGAAGTGCCTCTATATCAATGCACGCAGCATGGACAACAAACAGGAGGAGTTGGAAGCCATTGTGCAGCTGGAAAGTTATGATAAAATTACAATCATGGAAACATGGTGGGAAGACTTGCACAACTGGAGTGCTGCAATGGATGGCTATAAACTCTTCACAAGGGATAAGCTAGGAAGGAGATATGTTAGGGAGTGTTCTAATTGTCTAGAGCTTAATGATGGTGGCAATGGTGTTGAGTGTTTATGGGTGAGAATCACAGGGAAGGCCAACAAGGCAGATATCATGGTGGGAGTCAGTTATAGACCACCAAAGCAGGATGATGAGATGGATGAAATATGCTATAAAGCAGCTGGGAGAAGACTCACGATCATAGCCCTTGATCTTGCTAGCCAAGATGTCTGCTGGAAATACAATACAGCATAGAGGAAACAGTTTACGAGGTTCCCAGAGTGTATGGAAGATAACTTCCTGACACAGCTGGTGAGGGACCCAACTAGGGAAGCACCCCACCGGACCTGTTGTGGATAATGTGATGGTTGGAGGCTGTTTTGGGCACAACGATCATGAAATGAGAGAGTTTTTGATTCTTGGAGAAGGAGAGGGCTTAACAGAACTTGGACTTCCACCTTGGACTTCTGGAGGGCAGACTTTGGCCTTTAGGAGCCTGGTTGACAAAATCCCCTCGAAGGCAGTCTTGAAGGGGAAAGGAGTCCAGGAAGGCTGGACATTCTTCAAGAAGGAAACCTTAAAGTCACAAGAACAGGCCATCCTTATGTGCCAAAAGACAAGGCAACAGGGAAGAAGACTGGCCTGGCTGAATAGAGAGCTTTTTTTCTAGGAAAAAGAAGAGAGTTTATGGCCTTTAGAAGAAGGGGCAGGCAACTCAGGAGAACTACAAGGATTGTTGTGAGGTTATGCCAGGAGAAAATAGAAGGGACAAAGCCCAGCTAAAATTTAACCTGTCTGCTGTGGATGGTGAAAAATGTTTCTGTAAATATGTTATGAGTTACGACCAGCAAGACTAGGGAAGTGTTCATCCCCCTGTACTGGGCACTAGTGAGGCTGCACATCAAATCGTTTTCAGTTTTGAGCCCCTCACTACAAGAAAGATACTGAGGTGCTGGACTGCATCCAGAGAAGGGTCTGGAGAACAAGTCTTATGAGGAGTTATTGAGGGAACTGGGGTTGTTTAGCCTGGAGAAGAGGAGGCTCAGGGGAGATCTTACAGCTCTCTACCTGAAAGAAGGTTGTAACAAGGTGGGTGTTGGTCTCTTCTTCCAAGTAACAAGCAAAAGGAAAGAGCCTCAAGTTGCACCAGAGGAGGTTTGTATTGGATATTTGTGATGGGTGCACCTGACCCCTTGACCAGACTGGTGGTGGTTTGGTCCAGGCTCTGGAGGATGTAAAGCCCTGAGCTGGGCTGTGAACACCTGTGGTTTTAATCTGTTCTCTGAAAACCCACAAAGTAACAGAGTGACAAAGTGAACATCGATGTATATGAGCTTGGAACACTGATCATGTGATTAACACATGAATAGTGGGTGGTTTTTCCAAGTCTCATTTATCAAGGAACAAAGAATGTTGTGGGTACAAGGAGTATCATGCATACCTTTTCCATCACATGTACTTTGACTATGAGCCAACCACTTTACCCCATAAACATCACAGCATAAGTGAGCCTTCTTTGAGTTCTCCCTGCTAGGCAGCATGGCTGCATGGTGGTAATCTCCCCTTGAGCTGAGACACCCCTCAAGGTTGCTTCTTGAGGCCGAGAGACCTTTACCAACAGCAGATCTTCTGTAAGCAACCGATATCACGCATAACCCTATAGTATGATAACTTTGATTTTGCCTTTGTAACTTTGATTGCATGCTGAATGGTTGCTAATGAAACATTCATATATAATCCTTTAGACATAAACCATTGACCAAGTCTGTGGCTAAGTCTGGATCCAGTGGCACCTAGACGCCTCTCTGTGAAGCAATTTAGAAAGCAAGGGGGTCCATTCTGAACCTCATGCCTCAAGGGGAGGGTCCTCCTTACCCTTTCTAGTCTCTCAGTGGTTCATTCTAACTCAAATGTAACTCAATTTTCCTTTCTGTATTTCCCCATGCAGTAATTAATAGAGTGAACCTTGCCACTGAACTTTGTTAAGCTGTGTTTTTTACCATATCGTATTATAAACACCTTTGTTAATGCCTTTGGCAGTGGTTCTTTAAGTGCTTTAAATCACCCATTCATGACAAACTGGCATAGTTGGCAGGATCCTAAATCAGGATCCATGACAATATTGGGAAAAATTTCTTCACTGAAAGGATATATCACCTCTGGAACAAGGGGCAGGCAACTCATGAAGGGTACAAGGATCTCGTTAGGTCAAGCAGGGACAAAATTAGAAAGGCAAAAGCCCAGCTAGAGCTCAGTCTGGCCACCGTCATAAAGGATAATAAAAAATGCTTCTACAAATATATTAACAACAAAAAGAGAGACAAGGAGAATCTCCATCCCCTACTGGACATGGCGGGGAACATTGTCTCCAAGGACAAGGACAAGGTTGAGGTACTTAATGCCTTCTTTACCTCAGTCTTTAATAGCCAGTCCAGGTATCCACAGGGTATTTAGTCCCCTGAGCTGGAAGACGGGGATGGAGAGCACAACAACCTGCCCATAATCCAGGAGGAAGGCGTTAAGGACCTGTTAAGCTACCTGGACACCCACAAGTCTATGGGGCCTAATGGGATCCACCCAAGAGTACTGAGAGAGCTGGCGCAGGAGCTTGCCAAGCCACTCTCCATCATTTATCAGCAGTCCTGGTTAACAGGGGAGGTCTCACAAGGCTGGAGGG
>NW_010515569.1:0-39264 GCF_000687285.1 Phaethon lepturus
AATTTTATTTATCTATTTTTATATATTTGCATTTATATTTAAGTTCTTTTTTATATAAATAAAAATAAACAACCCAACAAACAAACAAACCCTAATCTGATCTCAGTCAGAAGTGACAATGTTCAAATACTAATGAAAAAATTATTCTTTCATGTGACCTGATCCTGCAGAGTAGACATTTCCTTCTGAAGCTGAAGACACTCAGAGTCTTGCCATATCATCCAAAAAAGCTTAATTGAATGCAGGAGAAGCAGAACTGAAAAAAATTGCATATTACTAGATTTTTTTTTCTATTTTCTTTTTAAAATTTTTATCTTTAGATAATATTTGTATGTTGTCCTGGTTTCAGCCAGGGTAGAGTTATTTTTCTTCATAGAAGCTAGCGTGAGGCTGTGTTTTGGATTTGGGATGAGAAAATGTTGATAACGTGCTGATGTTTTGGGTTGTCGCTGAGCAGTCAAGGACAGTCCAGCTTCTGGTGCTGGCCTGCCAGCGAGTAGGCTGGGGGTGCCCGGGGAGCTGGGAGGGGACACAGCCGGGACAGCTGACCCAGGCTGGCCAAAGGGGTATTCCATACCATATGACATCACGCCCAGTATATAAAGCTGGGACAAAGAAGAAGGAAGGGGTGGAGGGACGTTTGGAGTGATGGCGTCTGTCTTCCCAAGAAACCATTACATGACGGAGCCCTGCTTCCCTGGAGATGGCTGAGCACCTGCCTGCCCATGGGCAGTGGTGAATGGATTCCTTGTTTTGCTCTACTTGCGTGCGTGGCTTTTGCTTTACCTGTTAAACTGTCTTTATCTCAAGCCATGAATCTCCTCACTTTTACTCTTCCGATTCTCTGCCCCGTCCCACAGTGGGGGAGTGAGCGAGCGGCTGCGTGGGGCTTAGTTGCCGGCTGGGGCTAAACCACAACACGTTACTTTCTTTTTGTTCTTTCTATCTGCTGACTGGAAGTGACATAGAAAACTTTCTAAATGTTTAGAACATATTTTTTTCCAAACTGAAAAAATGGACATTGTTATGATTCTCTTTGCTTTCAGGAGGTTATTACTAGTTTCACAAGACTGGTATATTTGGAGGACCAATGTAAAATGTAACTCAGATGCAGACATTCATAAGCCTTCTCTATGGTGACCAACATGACAACTGGGTCATGTCATTGCAAAAGAGTTGAGTTCATTAGCTTCCTGTCTTCTTCATCTCAATGTACCCATTACATAAGATAAAGGACATACTAGCTTTCATTTTCAGTACCAGTTTACTCAATCCGACATTCAATACACAACTTATATTAGGAGGATTCAAAGTTTGAATCACCAGGACTGCTGCTGCTATCATGCATAATACATGGTGCTAATTCTTTAGCTCACATCATTCCTAAGGTGTCTCTTCTTTGTCTTTTAACAGGTTTCTTCCATGAAGGTGGGGAAAAAGACAAATTTCCCTTGGAATGGTGCAAATAATAAAACTTGGCTTCCTTGAAGGTTTTTCAGGATGCCAAGTCTATGTTTGAGAAATGATGCTTCTTAAGAGGTGCTTCATGCTAGGACGAGAACATCCTAATAAGAAATTTGTGGTTGTCATGGCTCAACTTTGTTATGGAGATTGGGAATATGTTTGGAAATAAAGAAGATCTCAAGGTGTTCTGTATTCCTCCAACAGAACTGCTAAAAGCAGGTTACATTTCAGCAAGAGGGAAACAAAAACAAATAGAAAAAGGACAGAGAGGAGAGAAGGGAACACAGTAGTTACTAAAGAATTATTAGTATTTTTAAGTGACAGCTTCTACCTAGTGATGGCTTCTACCATAGTGTTGACATATCTTTGGAGGTGCCCACCTCTCTCCAAGATAGGCGTAGTGTTGTTTGACCTCAGAGATATAAATACCCTCCTTTATGGGTTGTTTGTTTTTTTCCTATCTGATTTTACAGACCAAGGGGTTTTTTGTAATTAGGTCAAGTACCTTAATAAGATTTTGCAAACCTTTGCACACTGAAGAAGTGAAAGTAACAAGGTCTACTCAGGTGTAGGTTGTAATCTCTTCATCTCTTTAGTTATTTTGACACTCTTCTCATCAGACACTGACAGATCTGTGCTTTCTCTATTCTAATCTATTCTGTGAATTCTACAGTCCAGATTTTACATTTAATAATAACACTTGTGTTTTACTTTAAGACTGGATCTAAATCAATAGATTCAAATAATCAAGATAACTGGAAAGCATCTCTGAACTTGAATGTACTTTTGACCAGGCTGGCTAGTCGGGAGTACAAAGGAAAAAAGAAAGAATGAGAAGAAAAGCCCTAAGTATAAAGAAATATTGCAATGAAATTGCCTTCTCAATCCTCCTAAAAACACAAATGCAACCATTGAAAATCAGTTGAATTGCTATTAGTACTCAGAATTTTCCTACTGTTGTGAAGTTGGAGACTAATTTAAACTTATAAGTATACAGTCATTACAATTTCTCTTCCTGTAAAACATTGAGACAGTTGAGATAATTAAATAATTATTCCTTTAAAACATGTGTTTGTGCTTGTCTTCCTCTCCTCTGATCCTGCTGCCTTGTTAAAGGTTTAAATCCATGGCCTATTTCTCCTAGGATCACACTCATCACAAAAGACTGTGAGATTAATTTCACACAGATAAATCAGGAATAACTTCCCTGAAATAATGATACTAAAAATTTGTGTGAAAGACATTTGAGTAAATGTGGCTCCTGTCTTTATGTCCCAGTTTCTTGGCTTCTCCATGGCAAATTATACACATTCATGATACAATTAGTTAATGTGGCATAATGCATAAATTATTATTTTCTATGAAGAATATGAAGAAAACCTCCATTTAAAGCAACTACAAGGTAAAGTTATCATGATAAATTGTAAAGAATACTTTTATAGTATAATTCTTCTATGTCTGCTTGGACAAAGTGCCTTGGGGAGGGAAACAAAAGGCTTAAGCCTGTGCTCTTCTCATGAGCCTTTGTAAGAATAACACAGAAATAATTAAAATTGAACAAACAAGCAAGAACTTAGAGCTGTTCAGTCTTTCCCACAATTTCTATATCCTGTCTGGAAAATACACATTTATGTTCTTAGGTTTTCTGTATGCTACAGCATTCTCATTCTTGTTTCTCTACTGACCAGCAGTAATGAGCTTGGCTAACATGCTAGGTTGATATCTTCATGACATACTTATCACAATGATATTATACATTTTTTCAAAGTAAGACCTTCAAATAAGCATCTCAGGTGAACACGACCAGGAAATGACCAAGTATACAGCTCTTTGTTTAGCACCTAGTACTTTGTGGATAAAGACTTTATCCAAAACAAATAACAAATAATAACAGCACTGAACATTCTGCTTATCTTATACTATTCCCTGCATAATGTTAGATAATGGAGTGATGAATTCTTTTTATTACTCCCATTTTCTCCACAAGTGGTGAATTAAAAAGATAATTGTAGAGGTTAGTGTTGTCAACCTGGTAGAAAGCACTTCATCTTACATCTTACGGTGGTGTACAATACAATATTTACTGTCTTTGTCTTAGAAGTTAGTTATAGATGTATCAGCTGAAGGGGAAAGTGGAAATGAAACTACAGCAGTGGTGAATGGGTGGCTTTTAACTGTGGAACTCATTTGGCAACCAGCTGCCTTACGGCTAATCAGTATCAGAATTCCCTTTAGTTACTCACTGGAATAGTGGCAACCTACATAAAGAGTTTTCAACTGGAGTAATTGTAACCTACAACAGCTTTGGACTAAGTCAGAGATGCCCCTTCTGATGCCATTGTCACTATTGATAGAGACAGCTAGCCTACACCTGGGATTACCTTTATCAGCTATTGCCTAATTTTTTATTACAATGGAACGCGTTCATAAATTTCCAAGAAAACCTGTCAAACGAACATGCAGGTTTTTTTTTTTTTTTGAGTGAATGTGAGTTTGTGTGCAAGTGCAAACACATCTGCATACACTCATCACGCAATCAGCAGCATAATACTTTTTGGTGAGCTTTGCTTAGCTATAACTAAACCAAGACACAGAAGAATACTGTCCTGTTCTCCTGTTAATGTGTGCATATATGAGCTCATGTACGCATACACTCAGAGTAGGGCAGAAGAAATTTCTTATGGGAAGTCAGTAAGTGGTAGGGATGTCTGTACAGACTGCACAAATCATGAGAGAGTGTTGAATGGCTGTTCAAACACAGTACCAATAGCAAATGTGCGGGATACTTTCACAAATGGCACTACAGGATCAACACTCTGTGTTTTACTCTGTGTCTTTGGTACAACTCTTGCTGGGTACATGGCAAAAAGGGTTCTTCCAGCATACTTCCATATGGTATGTTCCAACTGTAGAATAGACACTGCCTAACTTGGGATTGTCTTTGAACAGGTAGCTTGTGAAGAGCGCCTTAGGACGATCATGCAGGAAAAGCACGATTACATCCTATGAATATTTTCTTTCCCTGACATCAGCAAACATCTGTCGACTTTGCTTTAAACAGGGCTTCCTTCTGAAGTGCATGGCTTTATTTCTAAAATATACGGTTACCCTTATGGCACCTAGACAGTTTGAAATGATGTTGACTATAAAGCTTAGAATCCTGAGAACCTGATACTTGATTTAATGCTTTGAAAATACTTCTTAGGATAGGCAATAGTCTTCTTAGGGTAGGTTCTATAGCAAACCAGCTCAAAGGAAATGGAAAACAACAGTATTAATAGTTCCCGACTATCTTTTTGGATAATAGGTACCTTATCATTGCAGGATAGATATTCCATATGTTCATATAAAGGTTTTTGGTTTACCCTCAGTATTACATATTCTCCAGAAGATGGGGTTACAGACAAGAAGCAGTAGAAAGTGCTTTATAATGTTATATAAAAGTGTTACAACACTTACTTCAGTTGTTAATTTTATGGAATGATATCCTCCCTAAAAAATATGCATTGGCTACATTTGATATTATGGTTTTTTCTTCCACTCTCTTTTCTTCCCCCTTATTGTGCTAGTGCAGAAAACATGTTCTATCAAATGTTTAATGTTTCTTTTGTTGCTGCAATCAATTTCAAGTGTAGCATGAACAGGAACAAGGACACACACCAGTACAATAACATCTTTACTTTTATGAGCCATGTCCCTGTGTCTCTCAATGTACAAAAAACTGCTCAGGTGCTAGAAGATTTTGTAGACAGCCAGTCAGTCAGTCCCCACCTTAGGACTGTAAGAGACAGCCATAATGTGTGGTCCCAAATAGATAACAAATGCTAAGCTTAAATAATGTTATTTTTCTTGAAAATGTTTTTGGAAGTTATGTGTCTGGTGACTAATTCTGTAAGTTTTATGGACAAGAGAAAGATGTGTCCTTGTGTTTTCAAACTATTTCAATTGAGTGTTGACTAACAATGATGTAAATTTGATGGATCAAAGTGCCATTATCAAAACAGTAAAAGTAATGGTTTGTCTGTTGCTTATTTTTAAGGAAGTGTTTATTTATCTTTAGCTTATGAAAAGATTTAAAATAATTGTGAGCACACACTGTTTACCTTCCAGGCATTCAGGAAGAGAGTGAATATCAAGAGGATGTTAGAAAAATGCTATGTTGTCTAATGACAGTCTTTATGAGGACAGGCAGATGTGATGGACAGATGGGTGGACTAACAGAACTAAGTGCATTATTAGCTGCTCAGACATTTGTTGAATGTCAGCCAAAACTGCTGAAACATAGCAATTGACCATTGTTAAACATGTCCCATAGGGCGAACAACTACATATATGATAAAAAACGTGCATTATTTTTGGTTAAGATGCAGACAGAAAAATGATTGTAGACTCATATAAACCACATTTTGTAAGCAGTTGAAAAACTTTGTGTTTAAAGTGGCTATGTGAGTTTAAATTATCAGTAGATCATCTACCTAGTTAATATAATACTGTTTTAAAAATATTTATATCCTGAGTTTCTCCTTCTTCTATATAGCAAGAAAAATAATAGCTGGTGACTTTTTATTATGCCCCTCAACCAAATAGTTTAGAAGCATTTTAAATAAGCCGGTTATCATCTCTAACATTTATTTTACTCCTTACTGAAATGCAGCCGCTGCAAATGGAATGCTGCAGCTGTCTAACAGTATTTAGCGTATGACTGCTCCTTGTAAAGTGTTAAATCATCCTCAGGTTGGCTTTTTATTTGTTTTCTGATTTCTGTGATCGCAGCTGATGGAAGAATTAAATCAGTAACTACATTTACAGAAGGAACAGAAGTATAATTTTAATCTTGATTCCCTTAAAATAAAACTGCACCTCACTAATATGCAGAAGTTAATTGGAAATGGACTGTAGCACCTCTGAAGGAGGTCATGGTGTAAGGCACACCATAACAGTGAATAATACTTGGAAAAAAAAATGCTCTGCTTTCTAACATGACAAGAATGATTTGCAGTTAATAATAGAGGGAGTAAAGGCCAGTCTTTTCAGTTACCCTTGACTTCACCTAGGACAAAATAAAAAATCACTTCAGTTGCTGTGAGCTGCTTGCCTTTTTCCCAATCATTATTGCTTAGTTATAACTTAGTGATAAAATCTGTCATTACTGACTTTATTGACATTATAGTTGATTTATTTGCATGCCTGGTGAATAAAAACTGCATTATGTTGGCTTTCAGATTGCTTGCGTACTGAAGATAGTGAGTGCATCACTGACTTAATTGTCTTTTGCTGGTTCACTTGCTCTCTAATCTCAGTTTGAAAATAATATTGGGTCAAATTCATCCTTGGCATAAGTCCATTGACTTCAGTGGTAGCGCTCTAGAGAAGAATTTGATTGATTATTTTTAAGCAGAGTCAAATGATAATAGAGAACTGTCTATATGATGAAGCATTTTTTTTTTCCTGCTGTTGTATGATATGTCAGTCAGAAAAGAACAAGATAAATTTTAAGGCCAAATTCTGCCCTCAGCTATGCATTAATGTGGCTAAAAATCTCAAAGATAATTTTATCATCCTTATTCAAATAACATCTTCGTGAGTTATTACACTTCCTGTTCCATTCTTGGTTAATAACAAGGATGAGAGACTGAAGCCAAGTACTTTCTGTGTACGTGGGGACCACATCCTGCAAGTTGCTTGGCACCTAACAACAAAGGTTTTAAGTCTTTTCCTCATGCTGATTTTAGTGGAAGATGAGTAGTAGCCCAAGGAATATACTGCAACATTTAGGGTCCAGACCTTAGAACAAATCCGTGAGGGTGTACCTTAGTCTGGTCACACAGAACCATACTCATCTTCGCAGTGCTCTGAATAGGTCCACTCACTGAATCAGGAGTCTAGATTTTTACAGCTAAAACTGTCTGAAATAAACATTGGAAAACTTGGAAAGTCTTCTGATTGCCCCAGTCCTAGCACTTTTTAAACCTGGAGTTGGAACCTACACCTGATGCAACTTTTCTCCTATAGTATTAGTGGGAGCAAGGGGTGAGGGAAGATAGAGTAAAAGGGAGTACTAAGCTTGGAGTATACTTTCTTCACTTTCCTTTCCTGGCTCAGGCCTAGATTTCCATCCTTGGTGCCGTTCTGTCAGATACTGCTGTTTTCCCTGTTCCTGGGGTAAAGACAGGAACTTATGCCAAACTGAACTGAAAATAGCATTGTCCCACAATGGTGGCAGACTTCAGAAATAATGACTAAGAAAAGAATAAACCATTAAGGTACCATCAAGAGGTAGTAGTAATATGAAATACCGAAATGCAGGGAGAGTCAGAGGTTATGTCAGAATTGGTGCACAAAATAATGGCAATAAGAAACCCACTGCCAACAAGTAATTCAGTGGAGAGTTTAGGTTGTTTTTCCTTCTGCAAATTAAGTCATCTATTCAGCTGGTGAAGTATGTTTTCATATGGCTTTAGGTATCCTAGATTGATAATTTTAACCTTTGCTCCTAATTGTTCTTTTGTAAACCATAAGGGGAAGAAAAAGAAATTAAACATCGACCGAGGAATTATAGGTTTATGCAAAACAAATATATTAAAAACAAGTAAGATTTAATTACTTTCACAAATGCATATTTCTGTAATGAATTATTCCAGGATGAAAACAATGTTTATGTTGTTTGTTCTTTCTTTCCAACAGAGTTTCCTTACACTTTCTGAAGAGTTCTTTAAAAAGAGGTATTTTGGTTCATAGTAATCTATTCAGCTATTTACCACACCCATATTCAACGTACCTGACCAGGACAAAGGCTGGGAAAAATCCTTTTTATTGCAGGATTTAGTTTGGTCTCCCAGTCTCGCACTTTCAGGCAGCCCTTCTGAGGTGCAACTGTTCAAAGTACTCACCTTCGGCTGGACCTTTAGTGTTAACGCAGATAACATTGACCACAAGTGATTGAAAAAGCTGAACTCTCCTCAGTAACTGAAAAACCATCCAGATGACAAAACCTATGAGTCATCTATATCAACAGCACCTAGAAGGCCACTGGATAAACATGCGAATAGAGTCAAGCTGAATCATAACAGCTTTTTGAAAATTACTTGAAATTTCAGATCCAAAAATGTCTACTACACTGGTGGAAATGGTAACATTTTGATCTTAATTAAAATATGGACTTTCTTGAGTACCCGTAAAGAGCAAATGTGAAATTTCACATGTAAGTGTGTTTAAATGAAACAGTATTGACTGTACTTGTGGAGTGTTCAAAGTTTTGCAGTATTATGAGACAAACTTTGCCCAATGTTATACAATAAAAATACCTCTGCATTGCAGGGACAGATACTGCATTATCTATGCAGAACAAATTCTCAGTGAATTTCACTGGATTTTTTCCTCTTTATAAAAACAATTCTGGCTCTTTAGTGGGTATAATAAGATGAAGCTTGCTGAGATAGTGAAAAACATCTCCTTAAATTCCCTTGTAATAATTCCTCAATAAACATATGAAGTGACATCTTTCCTGAAGCAGCTTCCCCTGTTTCCCAAATTTTCCTGTTAAATATAGTTATTTCCCTGCACCCCAGGATTTTAAACCAATTTGCTGAGTTTTAATAAAACAGATTCTATGATTACTTTAAGAGTGCTGTCTGTGTGCCTAGGCTCTACTAGGCTAAAAAAGTCTATGGTTGTTGACTCTAAGAGGGTTTTTTTTTGTTTGCTTGTTTTGTTTTTTTTATGGTACCAGACTAGCAGACCAAATTCATGGGGTGATATAGCTGGAGGAAAATGCAGAATGTCATTTAATCTTCTTACACCTGAAGAAAAGAACAACGTGTTATTGTTGATTGATATTCGTACAATCTATTTGTGAGACCCCCAGTGATGGAGATTCCACAGTCTTCCTCAGCAACAGGTTCCATGGGTTCATTATTCTGTTAGATAGATTTTTTTAGTGTTTTGTGAAAATCCTTCTAACTCTAATTGAAGGAGTTTATAATTGTTTTTATAGCCTAATCCTGATAACAAGTGCAATATGACAATGGGTCATTTAGAAACTATATAAAGAAACAAAGAATACCTTTGTATGACTTCTAAATTTGTTGCCTTTTAGCTTTATTGGGTGAAATTTGTCCTAGTACTGTGAATTACTATGAGTCACTCAACTTTTCCATTATTTACAATAATTCCACAGTATAATTTCTGTATAGTTTACAACTCAAAATTATAGTTCTAATCTTTTATTTCTTCCCTCATATCCTATCTTACTCTATGATCTTTTGTGCCTTCTCTAAACCTTTTCTAATGACATGTCAACAATCCACAAAAATGTAGTAATACAGTTTCAATCCTCTATTTTTCTTCAATAAGAATTAACTTTTTATTTGCTTTGTGGGGGTTTTTTGTTTGTTTTCTGGACTACATCGAAGAACTACATTAAATAAATTGTCTGTCATGAAACTATTCTTTTCCTTAGTGACTGGTGTTGATTTGGAAGTTATCAATATGGATGAATTAACGTAAAGTGGCCGGATCCGATATCCACCTTTGCTTGTGCCTTAGGGATTTCCTTTGGTGTTATGCTAACTAATTCTCTGTCTTGTTTATGCATGGAATTCTTTGCTTCCTTTTTCTTTCTTGACCTACATAATTTTTAGCAAGAGTCTTTAGTCCATCTTTCTATTTATCTTTTTCTTGAGGGTATTATTAATTGTGTAATAAATGTGTCAAGTACCACCACTGTTAGTAAGAATCCAGGGGCATCTCATTATTAACCTTCTTCCATGTTGAAAATGAACACTTATATCTACCCTTTGTTTTCCTATCTCTTAGCCATTTTCTAATATGAAACAGATATTTTATCATTCTTGCTGTTTCCTTAATAATATCTGTGAAGGATTTTATCAGAGAGATCTTGAAAGCTCAAGTAAATTATTTTTAATAAATGGGTGTTTTTGCTATTCACCCTGTGCTATGACTTATTCTATATCAATATAAAGCAGTTGGGTACATTCCAGTGGGGATCGAGTTAAGAACATTGGTGCTTTCTCAATTATTTCTAGTTTAAATAGTCGCAGCTTGGTCAGGTGGAAAGTTTAGTTCAGTTACAGGTATCCTCCATTATTTTGAGGAAGATGGTGTTGGAAACATTTTTATGGTGCAAGCTAGCCAGTGCATTTTCTTAAACAGCAGCAGAAGTTTTGTCCATTTCAGATACGAATATAATCAAAGATGTACGATTGCCTAGGACATATTGTTCATTTCTTATTCATCCAAACTTTTGAAATGAAATGCAACATTGAAAATACTCTTGATGTCAATCTTAATCAACACAATAAAACTTAATGAGTGTTCCTTTAATTATTAGGCCAAATGATGCCTTTGTAAATTCCTTGTTTTAGTTTGATGGTACAGTTTTGTAAAAGCATGTGTCAACAGTTCTTACTCCTGCAGGATTATTATAGTACTCAGAAAAGATTTTCCAGAATTCCCCCAAATTGGATGGCCTATCAGAATAATTATTATTCATTATGTCTTCAAAAGTATTTACTTTGCTGTGAACAGGAAATATTCTGCACTGTTGTGCTTTAAAAGTTTTTGGAGTTCCTTAAATGAATGATAAGTAACTTGCTAAGTAGTCTGATTTCAAGAGAGAGTGAACACAGGCAGCAAGCATCGACGTTAGATGAAATTACAGCTACTTAGTAGAGGCAGGAATTCATACCTGTCACTTCCATGAAACACAAAAAAAGATATGTCTAAGGCAGCAGTTTAGCAGCCAGAATGTGGCTTTCAAAGCCCTCTTCAGAAAACAGCACAATTTTCTTCAAGGCACCGTTTCCAAATATATTAAATGGAAATGCATTTTACAACCTATATGATCAGTTTTAATGTTAATGCGGTAAATAGGGTATACTCTAAAAAGGATGTCTGCTCAGGGATCCAAAAGTATATAAAAGGCTATATAAGTTGAAATATTTTGTGTCTATGCAGATTTATACCAATTTCCATTTGTTTTGTAGCATTGTGTGGATATATAACACAAATCTTATAATTATTTATTCTATTTATAAAAAATGCTAAAATATATAACCTCTATTTTGAAAAATCCTTCTGCAGTAACACAAATCTCTTACAAAATATACTTAATCAAATAATTACAAGTGGACCATCTTATTGCCTTGGGAAAAAGTCAGAAGAATATGAGAAAAACTTAAAACTTGACATAATTATTTTCAAAATTTTTCTTAAGGTAAAAAGAAAAAAAAAGAAAAAAGAAAGAGATATTTTACTATGATGGGAAACCATGTTACAGAAAAACAGAATGTTCTCAGCATATTTTCTCTTAAAACAGCGCTACAAAAAAAAGTTGTGCTGATGTGGAGCTACCACATTTGTACTGACAATGACTGAACACAGATATAAAATTTCCCTAAGGTTATTCTCATGGAAAAATTCAATGGAAAAGAAGGAACTGCTTTTTGCATGGCAAGGTATAGTGTGTCCAGTGTTTGTCCCTAGACTTACAAAGACTTCTGTTTATTGGTTTTGGAAGACAACAGAATAAGAAAACAAGGATGTTACTGTAGAGATAGCTGTATTCCTTCTCCTGCTCCAAGGCAAGACACAGAGGTGAGGGACCTTTCACCAATCTGCTCTGCCAAGTGTATCAAGCGGATGATTATACTGCCTTGTTTCTTATTTTGTAGAGTCTTGATTGCTTGTAATCACCGATAGCCTCTGGTGCTTTATTAATGGGTAAGACTTTGCCTTTAATACTTTTCTGTTACTAGGAATTTTTTTCCTGTTATTTCAATTAAATAACATTCTTTGCATAAAGTAGGTTGTTCATTAGTAAAAGACTGTTGTTTTTGCCAGTTTCTATTTCAACTAAATACTACACAGTAGCAACGTGAGAGGCTAGTGGAAGTTGTTATAGGCTCCTGTTGATATTGTAGGATTATCTAAACAGATTTACACAATCTGTTCCATTTCATCAAAAATAGAATCCTTAATTTCCTTTTACCTGTTAGTGAAGTATTTTGTTGAATACAAATATTTGTGCAGTTCTAAATATTTAAGTAAAAAAAGCTCAAAATAAAAGCTGTTTCCCATCTTTGTAGGTCTTTTCCCCTGAAACCAACACTGACTAAATAAACATGAATGTGTGAAATGTTTGTATTATTATTGTCTGCAAAATGCAGGGTTGAGACGGGAGGTTTGTTCAGCTTTAGCTTTAAACACTGGCCTGAATTCAGTGTAGCTTCACAGATGATACTGAATACCATAGCACTAGAGCTGGTCTATATTAGGATAAAACTCTTCTGAAATCTGGTACACACAAAGTTCTTATGTTTTTAAGAAAAGATTTTTATTTCTTTTGTTCGTCAGTGAACTCTTCAATGAACTTGTCAGTACTTAATAAATATTAACAAAAATAATTTTCATTACACCAGTTCTTAATGATCCAGGCTTTGCTCTATTTTATGATACGTAGCTAGAAACAGACATCATTTGCTCTCAATAGCTAGTTTCAAGAACAGTGTAACTTTTTCTGCAAGAGATACTGTTAAATCAATTTTGCATCATAAACAAGTACGTTTCTTTCTTATTTTCTCACAAATAGCTATATTTCATCTACTGAAACTAACAGAAGTCTAAAAATGCAATTTCCTTGTACGTCCTTATGCAGGTCGTCTTTTTTGTCAGTGTCATTCACTTTTAAACTTGCTGTATTACAATGTCTGGGTTGTAACTAATGTAGCACAATTAAAGAGAAAGGATGCATTATTTTGCAATTGTAATAATCTCTTGGGTTTAAGCTTAATAAAAGTAAAAACAAACCAAAAAGCATTCTAGATGTGAATAATTAGAAAAAAAAAGTAAAGTAGTAGAAAGGGCAGGGAAGTTTTCCCTCTTGTCTTTCAGCTTAAAACACATCTTGTATCCACACTGTTTCCCTATTCAACTAATAATTTAATATTTACTAAGCAACTTGTTGGAAGGAGGGAAACTTTATTTATTCCAATTCTTGTAATCACATTGTGTACAGCAAAAAAAGGGCAGTAACTAGAATGTCTGTCATTTAATTTAGGTAACAAACTACAGAAGAGCTCCTTATATGATGAAACTTTCTTTCCAAGATGCTTTTTCTATGACTAAATTAATCAACAGCTACAGAGGACATTGCAAAATAGGAACTCGGCTACTTTTCTAACAAAAATATTGACCAACATTTTCTTAACAAACTGGAAAATTAACTAGTTGCTTATGGAAATAACTCAAATTTCTTTATCCTATCACAAGTGATAACCATGGTAATTCATAATGATTAATTAAGAATAATTTATGTACATAATATTTTTACAGAGACATAACGCATACTTCAACTTATAATTCTATACAGTAAAGCAGCAGTTTCATAACTCATTCATCCACCAGAGGCTGCAATTCTGCTTTCATGGATGAAAGGTGCTATACAAATACGAGTTATTTATATGAATATAATGTCTTGAGGCATACTGATGTTGCACATGGACACATGGTAAAAACTACCAGGTACAGAAAGAAATTTGATATATAGTTTCAGACAGATTCTAATATAAAATTCTATAGGGAAGATACTGGCAAATTTAATCAATTTGTTGCTATATTCTTTCCTTCCCTTGAAGACATTACTGTGTTCAGGCAGGATTTCATGTAATTCCTTCTGGAACAGAAGATAGCTTGGCCACTAAGATTGTTGTTAAACATGGACCGCAACAGTTTTCTGAAAGCTGAAAACATGCTGGTAGAATGGGAAACAAATACATAGCATCTGCTAAATCACTGTTTCTCTCTGATCAGGCTTCTCTCCAATTCATTTGCAAGAGAAAATACATACAATGTTGTTTCTTTTCTTGACTGAAGCAAAGCCTATCACCCAGTTCCACTTGAAAACTCTGTGCCTCCGCTTGCAGGAATCCTCACAAGTGTTATAATGCCGTAAGTCTCTCACAACAGGAATCAGTCTCATAAACGAAACAGAAGTTGGATATTGCAATGTTCCTCAACTCTTGATACTTGGAGTTTAGGTGAAAAAGACACCAACAGACAGCTTCAGATATATAACTGAAGTGTGAGATTCTTGCTCTTTCAATAAATACTGATGAAAGACAGGAATGCGATATATAAAGTATATATCCATACTAGTCCAGTAGTGCATAAGTCAAAGATAAAAATATTAATGCCCATGTAGTGCAAATAATAATTTTACCGCAACAGTTTTTTTAAAAGTTTTAGAGACATGTCAAGTAGGAGAGAGAAGTGGTGCATATGGAACTCTGTAAAATGAAAGATCTGAAGCTGGAGGTTTCTGGGCATTTTTTTTTTGGGTACATTCCTCTGGAAGGCCTTAAATCATATTAAGTAATTCCCTCGGTTCCTGTCATTTCTGTCAGCTGGAAAAAAAAAGTGATTTTAGTGTTGAGTTAATGTTGCAGAGATGCTATGGACGATAAGAATGGATGTCTGCCCATCATCATTTATCAAGCCTACTAAAGCTGTTTCCTTCCCTTGTTCAAGCATAAGAAGAGGCTTCCAAATCTAAAATATCAGTATCTGATAGATGAACTTGCAGTTGGCTAGGTTTTGTTTAACTGTTTCATCAGATCACAGTGGGGTTAGGCTAGGTATAGCATATGCCAAGGGTTATTGTCTCCCATTTATATTCTTTCCATTTTTAACGATATTGAATGGTAGCTTCAGTGGCACACATGCAGTGAAAACTATACTAACAGTCAATTATTAGCTATAGAAATCTATCCTAGAAATCAGCAGCAATTCTGCCCATATTGATTCTTCTACATAAATCACAACACTGTTTGCTTACATGGTATAATTAGCAAGAAAACAAATACACAATCAGTTTAGGAGCTGTTCACTATTGCTCAAAATATCTTACAGAGCATTTATTTGAGAACTAACAAAAGAAATTCTGAAGTGTTTTGCCTCATCATACTTTCCAATTTGGAGTAACAGACCCCAAACCTCTTACAGCACAGTAGCTGCTGGCCTGACTGACTACAGTTTAAACTCGTTTGTTTTATTGGTGTTTCAGCAAACCCTTTTGCTTTTGAATGCATGATGTTCCCATTTTCTCCTCCCACACATAAATATGGTTGTTTTTTTTCTTGTTGCTTTTGATACCTTATCATACAAATTACTACCACCATCTCCTAGCCCAGATGAATTTTCTGATGCGAGGTTCTCATCCTAGCTCCTGTTCAGCCACATATCCTATTTGACTAAGGGGCTTTATAGCCGTGACATTTTGATATTCAGCACATCTGATCAGTGAACAATGAAACAAAAATATAAAGTAGTTAGTGTTCCGGTGGTGAATAACAGCACAGGCTGATCAATAACATAATGGGTAAAGAAGTGATGAAATGGTGAGCCATAAGTTTGTGTCAGTATGGTACCATATATACCAATGGCTCCCAGAAGTGTTTTGCCCCACAAAATAGCCAAGATCGAGGTGGTGCAGGTCCAGTCCCTTGTGCCTTCTTAAAGAAACCGCAACTGTTCAGTAGCAATATAACAGATGCTCAGAAGAATCATTAACAATCTAAATGTATGTGTGAGCAGATGTACCATTTCTACAACACATAACTTTGGGGGAGGGTTTTTTTTAAAGAAAATCAATAATGAGCAGATCCGTATGCGAATTACTCATCTAATTATATATAAAAGGTAGATTAAGGCTCTTTGCTTCAGTGATTGTGGTTGAGATAAGGAGGACAAGTGATGAGAGGAGCTATTAGAGTCACCATGCACGATTGACTTGGCACGTATTACTAGATCAATGAGAGGCAAAAGAAGAGGCAGTATAAGAAAGAAACCTGTGCCAAAGCCTCAGTCCTGCTCTTTTCCATACATTTCACTAGAGGCACATGAAATGCAGCACCGTTAAAATAAAGGAATAAGTAAAATAAGTAGACGGGTCTAAATGACAGTGGGAAATTCTCTTTACCTATTAAGTAATGTGTTCAGTGACAGGAGCAATATAACATTTGTAATCCTTTCAAGAATATTACTGGCATTGCCATAGGTGAGCGCTCTCTGTGAAGAATTATCTTACGGGAGCTGAATGATTCTTTCAGGCACAATGTCATACTGACGACAAGATATGCAAAGAGATATAACTATTTTTATCTATCTATCTATCTATCTATCTATCTATCTATCTATCTATCTATCTATCTATTCTTTTAATTTTGCCTCAGGATGACCTCAGAAAGGAGTAGCAGGGGTGTGTGGAAGACTATTTTTTCTCCCAAGAATGCACCCACAAAAATGTATGTGTAATTCCCACTTTGCCTTCATGATTTACTTTCACAATAGATAATCTTGTCTAATATTGGAATAGCCATCATTCTTTAAGCATTGATTTTAAAAGGAGTAGAAAACTTTGTGACTCTTCTGTCTTAATACTAGAATTTTAAAGGACTTGATAACTTGTTTGACTTTTCATATCTTTTTATAGACCATCATATCACATATGGAGTAGCAGTGTGCCATGAAGGAGTAAAAAAAAAAAAAAAAGGTGGAACCAGTTAAGTGATACTCCTGCTTTCTGGAACTACCAGATGTTATTTATGTGATTTCCTTATTGAATTTTCATATGCTTTTGGTAAGAACAATACAATTATTTAACTGGTTTCCTTTAAAAATAACTCTAAACCTCTGAGATTTTAATCTTCAGCTCTGAGAATATTTTTACTTTACTCTATACAGGCCTTTGCACTGATAATACCAGCTCCATGGTTTCATTCTCACCTGCATCTCTGCTTTTTGTCACATACACAGACTGAAGGTCACTGTTAATATATATAGAAAACCAGGACATAATTCCTTTCCTTAATCACACGCTATATGCTGTCAATATACAAAGGACTAACAACTATTTTGGCTTATCTAGAGTGATTCTTGCACAGCTATCTACTGGTGGTGACTACTAAAATTGATAAAAAAAAATAAAAGGAGCTTTGCAGTGTCACACCAGGTACTCAATAGCCTCTTTTGGGGGTTATTTTGACAAAATTACTGAAAGATCTCAGAAATTTCTGGTTTGTGACTCTTACTCCAGTACACTCCGTTCCCCAGCTTATTGGAACTTGCTGGGAAATTTGAAAATGTGTAGGTTCCCCCATGGAGACATGACCACCATGGAGACGGCACCACCAAACTCTCAAGTGAGTGCATGTGAGATTCACCAATCCTCTCTCTTTTCTACTCCATTTCCCTCATTGGCTCACACAGCAATTTGTCCCTGGCTCATTAAGAAGGGAATGTAGCTTTCCTGTAGCTCTCCTTCTTCTCACTGCATGAGACGGATAGAGCAAGTTGTATCATGATACATTTGAGGCAAGCCATAGAGGTGAAAAGACACATCAGGGCTCAGTGATATAAAGCAAAGCCCAGAAAGGCTGGGTATAACAAGGCATGACATTTCTTTAAAAAACATGAAACTTTCTGCACCTAAAAATTCAGAATCATCTTTATTGTGCAGCTTTACAATTAGTACGGTATGACACCTAGCACGATAATTTAAAGTGCATTTAGAACCCCAAGTTTGCAATCACATTTTACTGCTGAAGCTATACATGATCATCTATGCCATCTGGATGGGGACACATGCACTCTCTCTTTCCCTCTTTCTCTCTAGCTTCCTCTGGTTCAATATTGCCTTATGCTTTCATCCTACGTCAACGTACGACGAGGATATGTTTTCCAACAGCCACTGCTATTTGCCATCTAGACAAAGAAGATATAATTTTCATTCTTATTTGCTTAGAGCTGGTCATCATATTTCTGCTTTAGAAAGTGCATCTGCTCTCCTTTAAATTAATGTCATCATTGTGCTAAACTATGTAGTTCTGCATCTGATATATTGTGAGACAAAACAGAGAACAAAGCAGGGACAAAAATAAAGCATCTCTGTGAGGTGCAGGGGACAATCAAATATATTCATTATCTGTTTTACATTCTAGTCACTGCTTTTAAAGAAGAGGAGTACATAATACCATGGCAACAGTTGGAACTGCAGTTCTTTATGGTCTATAATCATTATGGATTCTTCAGCATTCCCTGAAAATTGATATAAAAAGTCACAGGAGTTGTACTACCTACTATGCTGATTAAATGACAAGTTTGTAATTTACAAGTGCCTTATTGCCATGGCAAGGCAATCATACAACTCCGTTTTCAAACTCAAGAGTTTTTGAAACATGCTGCATGATCTCTAGCTGGGCTGCAAGCTAAGATTAAATTGAAAGGATAGCATGTAGATTTTAGAACATGGTGTTGACATTTACTGGCCAATCAAATTTTGCAACATTCCTGCATGACAGCAGATGTTGACCTTTCAAGCTTTCCCTATCTGCTTTCATGCATTACCTGCAGAAATTAACATTAACTCGCTTCTTGCTCCTTGCTGCTATTAATGTCAGCTGGGAATTGAGAATCATGAATTCATTTATTACACGGAGTGGAGACCCGTTTTGTACTCTAAGCACAGAAGGGCTGCTCCTGGGAGCTGGTATTTTTGGAAGCTGCTTCAACTACCTTTGTGGTTGAGGGATAGCTGCGAGCTATGGTGTAGAAAATGTCACTGGGAACAAGAACAGAAAAAGACAATGGAGGACAGATTCAAGGAGAAACCTAGGGGCCAAATACTTGCAAATAGTATTGGATACAGAGAGCTTAAAGTCTAAAATGAAACACTTAAAGCTATTCTAATGGGGTGCAAAAATAGATGCAAGGTACCGATGTCTTTTTGACTTGTTAACTGAACTATGAAAATGTAAGCCTGCATAATATACAGCATGGTAGCAAGAAGCTTCAGGGGGTTACACAACATTGCCTAAGGCTCTCTGATATTATACTCTAAGGGAAATATTAACTTTGGTAGAGATGTCTTCTGCAATCTGACTAAGATTTTGATATCATTTCAGCCATTCATGGAATCTTGTGCCTAAAAAGCAACTGAAAAAAAAGAAAAAAGGAGTATTTTCTGTCTTGTCCTTTCACTTATGTTGAGAATAAAAGCTTCTTTTGGTAGCTACAGAAATATTACCATCAGAAAGGAAAAGCTAATTTCTATAACTGTAAAAGTGTTCCTGCAAGCATCAACTAGCTCATATGTTATTTCTGGGAATAACTTTCCAGTACAATGGGTCACTATAATTCAAGTAGTGTTTCATGCATACATATTTCTAATCTCATAATAATATAATTCAAAGATCTAGCTCATTAAATAGCAAACATGTATGTTACATAATTTCCAGATAATTTTCCAAATAAACAAGGAAAACCTGCAACTGTAATTGGAAACATGTTCTAGGTATTAATGAGAAGATATGATACATTCATCAAAAATGAGGACATTTTTCTTAGCACCGCTTGGTCTCAGACATCCAGAAGTAACAAATGTAAAATACTCTGAACATCAGCCAAGAAGAGACAGTGTTTTGTATCGCATTCCAGCACTGACAGTTATATTGATATTCACGGTGTGGTAAATGCCATACCTCTCAAAATTCATAAAACTGAAAGCATATCCACAAAACCTTCAGCTAATGCCTTTGGCTGAGGCAAAATTATCTTTTCTAACCTTGTGAAGAGAACTTTAGGAAGGATGGTGGATGGAGATGGCAACCTACAATCAAGAGAGGAATTGGTGGACTGGGTTGGTAAGCAAACGTGCAGGCAGATGTGGCTCTGAGAATCTGTGAAACCAATGAAAAAGGGCTGAAGGGGCCCACCTCAAGTGTATGCACACAAATAAGGAAGCACCTACAGGACAGCACTATAGAGGAGGCAGATGAGGCCTTCTTCAGACAACTGGAAGAAGCCTCTTGATCATGGGCGCTGGTCCTTGTAGGGGACTTCAACCACCCTGACGTATGCTGGAGGGATGGTATAACAGGGCGTAAGCATTCTGGGAGGTTTCTAGAGAACACTGATGAATGTATCCTGACATAGATGATCAAAGAGCCAATGGGGGGGGAATACTTTGCTGGACCAGTGTGATCCAGGGATCTTTAGTCTTGGAACAGTCTTGACTGCAGTGACCATGTGTTGTGGGTTAACCACTATAGGCAGCCAAGCACTGTACAGCTGCTTACTCACTCCTATCCAGTGGGATGGGTGAGCGATCATAAGGGCAAAAGTGAGAAAACTTGTGGGTTGAGATAAAGACAGTTTAATAAGTAAAGGCAAAAAAAAGGGAGGGCAGTGGGGGAGAACCAAACCAAGAAAACCAAGTGATACAAAAACAATCACTCGCCTCCAGCCGACTGATGTCCAGCCAATCCCTGAGCAACAGTTATCCTGGAAAACTGCTCCCCCAGTTTTTGTTGCTGAGCATGACATTATATGGTATAGAATATCTCTTTGGTCAGTTTGGGTCAGCTGTCTCAGTTGTGTCCCCTCCCAGCCTCTTGCCCATCCCCACTTACTCTCTGTGGGGCAAAGAGCAAGAAACAGAAAGCCTTGAAGCTGTACAAACACTGTTCAGCAATAGCTAAAATGTTGATGTGTTATCAACAGTTTTGGTCACAAATCCAAAACATAGCACCAAAAAGGGCTGCTATGAAGAAAATTAACTCCATCCAAGCCAGATCCAGTACACCATGAGATGGTAGATTTCAGGATCCTGAGAGGAGGGAACAAGATAAACAGCAGGATCACAGTCCTGGATTTCAAGAGAGCAGGATTTGTCCTATTCAGAGACCCGCTTTGAAGAATGCCACAGTAGAAAGTCTTGCAGAGAAGAGGGGTCTAGGATAATTGGTTGATTTTTCAAGGGTCATCTCCTCCAAAGTCAAGAATGGTCCATCCCAATGTGCAGAATGTCAAGAAAGATGACAGGATTCCTGTATGGATGAACAAGGAGCTCCTGACAAAACTAGGATATATGAAAAAAAGAGTATACTATAGGTGGAAACAGAATCAGACATATGGAAACACTTTTCAAGTGTGCAGGGATGGGGTTTGGGAAGCAACAGCCCACCTGGAGCCAAGACTGGAAAACGACATGAAGTGCAACAAGAAGGGTTTCCACAGGTAATTCATCATGAAAAGAAAAAAGTAGGACCACTGCTGAATGGGGCAGATGACCTGGAGAAGGGATATGGAAAATGTCATCTTCATATATGTCTTTACCGGTAAGGGTTGCCTTCAGGAATCGCAGATCTCTGAGACCAGCAGGAAAGTCTCAAGCAAGGAGACTTGCTTGGTTTCACAGACTCATCTACATTTACCCTATGTAGATGAGGATCAGATAAGGGAACATTTAAACAAACTGAACATAAAGAAGTCTATGGGATGTGATGGGATGCAGTCATGAGTGCTGAGGGAGCTGGTTCATGTCATTGTGAGGTGATTCTTGATTATCATTGACAGGTTTTGGCAGTCAGTAGAGGTTCCTGAGAAAGCAAAAGTTACTCCCGTCTTCAGGAAGAGCAAGAAGAAGAACTACAGGTCAGTCATCCTGACCTTGATCCCTGGGAAGGTGATGGAGCAAATCCTGGAAACCATTTACAAACATATGAAGGACAAGAAAGTGATTGGAAGTAGGCAGCATTGACTTACAAAGCAGAGGTCATTCCTGAGGTACCTGATATCCTGTGATGAGATACTTGTCAGTGGATGAGGGAAGAGCAGTGGATGTTTATCTTGACTTTAGCAGGGTTTTCAACACTGTCTCCCATAATGTCCTCATTGACAAACTGATGAAGAATGGCTTAGATAAATGAGCAGTGAAGTGGGTTGAAATACGGCTGAACTGCCGGGACCAAATAACTGCAGCACAAAGTCCAGCTGAAAGCCAGTCACAAGTGACTTACCTCAGGGTTGGATTCTGCAGCCAGTACTATTTAACATCTTCATTAATGACCTGGATGATGGGACAGAGCACACCCTCAGCAGGTTTGCAGGTGATGCAAAACTGAGAGGACTGGCTGAAACACCAGATGGGGGTGCTGCTTTTCAGAGATACATTGACAGGCCAGCAAACGGGCCAACAGGAACCTCATAAAGTTCAAGAAAGGGAAATGCAAAGGCTGCATCTGGGGAAGAAGAACTTTACACCTACAGTCTGGAAAGCAGCTTTGCAGAAAAGGAGCTGAGGTTCCTGTTGGACAAAGAAGTCCAGTGGTATCCTGGGATAAATTAGGAAAAGCATCACCAGCAGGTGCAGGGAAATGACTGTTCCTGTCTGCTCAGTATGGGTGAGACCACATCTGGAGTGCTGTGTTCAGTGCTGGGCTCCCCAGTACAAGACAGACATTGACAAACTGGAGAAAGTCAGCAAAGGGCCACTAAGGTGATTAAGGGCTTGGAGCATCTGTCAAACTGGGAGGGGCTGAGAGCTGTGACTGTTTAGGCTGGAGAAGAGGAGACTTGAGAGGAAAGGGATTATCAATGGGTAGAAATATTCAATGGAAGGCAATAAACAAGACAGAGCCAAACCCTTCTCAGTGGTACCCAGGAAAAGGACAAGAGGCAGTGGCCACAAACTGAAATACACAAAATTCCATTTAAACATATGAAAATCTTTTTTACTATGAAGGTGGTCAAACTCTGCATCAGGACCTAACTGGACATGATCCTGAACAACTTGCTCTAGTTAACCTTCCTCTGAGCAGGGGGATTGGACTAAGTGATGATCTCCAGAGGTCCCTAAAACTATTCTGTGATTCTGTGGAAACTGAATGATCAAACTAAGATCAGACTGAGTCAAAGTCCAAGGCTTGTCATCAGGGTACTAAGTAAAACTTGGGACACAAAACCCAGGAAGACATGCTGATCCTAGAAGTAGGCAGCTGTTACCAAGTTGTCTGTATGTCCAGCCCTACTTTGCACCTGTCTCAGTTCTAGTCCTCCCTGCTGGCGCTTAATGTACTGACCACATCAATGGAGAATGTGCACTGCTGCTAATACTCCAAAAAGAAAAATCACAGAGACACCTGTGTGCCTCAGCACTGGCTTCTTTTTGCTGGTAGCTCAAGAATTGATGAAAAATTAGTAACTTTTAATACTATACTAGCTAGTGATGGATTAGTCTGGAAGTTGCCATTTCCCTAAAGCCATCCCAATGGCTAATTGGCAAACCTCAACAGGACCCATAAAACCTACTTAGCCCTACTGTTATAGAAAAGCAATAATGTGTTTGTTGTGAAATTGTTGGAGTCTGAACTCCACCTTATTCTGTAAAAGCCTGGTTGGTAGCAATTGCGTTGGTAATCGAGTTCTTATTTCCTGCAGGGGCTATCAGTGAGGACAGGATAGAATTTCAAGAGGGGGGTAGCTATGTTAGTGATTAATTGAAATATTTATTCTTACATCAAAAACAAAGGTTTATAGATGTGATGTAAATGTGCTTGCTTCAGGGAAAAAGTCAATTAAACAGATGAAATGGGAATAAGCTGCCTTTGTGTAGCAGTTTTTCCCACAATTGTTCTCCTGCAACATTTTCTGAAACAGTTGGGAAAAGTCTGTGTGACAGTGTATGCCCTAGAAGGCTAATGGCCTTTCAGTGTTCCCTGGACTAGTGATTTGGTCTATCAGATAACAACAAGAGCAACAACAACAATAACATAAAATTAAATATACAAATTTAATCTGATTATATTACTACTGACCAGTTATTTGAGACAAGTGTAAAGCTGGACTATGTTACTGTGCAAAATACAAAGACTCACTTGTGTATTAAGAAACACTGATCTAAATTTAAATTACTGTAAACAACTAATTCCTCCCAACATTAAAGAGAGAGATGTAAAATCATTTCATTTTAGTCTGCAGTCTACCCATTCTCAAACAAAATCGTTGCTTGCTTTCCAGGTTTCAAGCGAGAGAGAACAGGCTACCAACTAGTCTGGCTACCAAGTTGTGTTGTGAAACATATTAAGAACGGCTAACACCATTTCTAGGGACAGAATGAAGAATGCATGCTCATTAAATACAGCTACTGTCTATGAGGCTCATCTCAGAAGTCTCTACAGCATCTCCTCAATGTACATTCACCTGCCTCAGACACTTGCACCATGGAAAGGCCATAGATGATATCCATATCACCAAATATTGCCATATTGCCCTTCCACAAACACTGGATTAAGTTAGTAGGATTCAGCAGCTACTTTCTGCCTCCTGGAGCCAAAAGCCAGCACAATAAGCAGTAAAACTTTAATATGCTGAGAGAGATTGCTAACTTGCTTACATCTGTAAAATGGAATGTTAGAATATTTCCTAGATAAATATGTGTAGTGGATGAGAATATGCATCTGTGGTCTATGACTGGTCTTTTAAGACCCTATGGGCCTATATCATATGGCAGCTGTCTGATATAATAGCTGAAGAAACAGCTGGCTTTACAAGGTCTCAGCTGTCTTTACTGTACCCTTTCACTCCCATACAACCCCTAACATAATAGATTGTGTGGGCATCTAACATGGGGATCTGTCCAGTGCACACAAAGGGTCTACTACTGACCTTGAAATTAAAGCTTTTCTTCAAGCAGGAGGAACAGTACCAAGTTTCTCTTGCTGTGCCACTCACCTCTGCAAAGTCACCATGCAATGGATACCACTAAGGAGCTGACAGTCTTTATCAGCAGAAAAAAAGAGTGAAGGCTCCAAAAAGTTCCACTTCTGTCCTAACCTTATTTCTGAAATATTTTATCAGGTCCATAGCATTTTGTTCTTTCTCTAAGCTTATTTTGATTCTGCTCTGAATTCTTCATAGTTTACCAACTCAAAACCCGAAGCTAGTCCCATCTGAAAAGATAACCACACTGTAGCCATTTATCAGCTTCGGAAGTGTGAGTGCTTATATACATGCCATACATAAGCATCAGATAATATAAAACAACTAATTTATAAGCAACCAATGGTTGCAGTTCTTAATAAAATCATAAACATTTCTGATTTTTTTTTCTTATTTTTCAGCAGCTAAAGATGATAGGTTTCTGTAATAAACATGCTTTCTAACAAAGCTGAGTTTAAAATGAACCTAAATGTTGAAGAAAACTATCCATAGTGCACTGAGATGATGACACAAGAGCAACAACTAAATCAATGACTAGAATTCAATCATTCAGACCATCAGAGTCTGAATGTTTAGGGGCTGATTAGTAATAGCTAATGCTTTTGTCTTTTCTGTGCGATTCTACCAATGTACTGGATCATAAATTCCTGCAAAAAATTGAAATGATGGTGCAAATTATTTATCACTCACTGATTGACCTCACTTGTCTTGGGAAGAATGTAAACAAGTCATGTTCTACTGTCCACGTTTATGATGCCAGATAATAGTACACTGCTAAAAGAATATAGTGCTGTATCTTTACCAACTGAGCATGAAAGATAAAAGATAAAAGCACATACAAAAACCTGTAGTGAAGTAATTTAAAAATATCATATAAGAGACACTCAAAAATTTTCTAGTAGTTTTCAGTAAGTTTGCAGTCGAACCACTGTCTATCCTCCGCAATGCAGTTTATGGCATGTATATGTCATTTAGTCTTGATTATACTTTTAATGGTGGTATGTCTTCTCATATGCTATTATGAAATTGTCAATCTGTCCTAGAAGTCTGGACCTGTTAGAGTAAAAAATTAAGTCACATTCTGATTTTAAATATTTAAAAAATCTCCTTCTTTTGTCTCTCCAAGAACCAGCTCTTGTCTCTGTTTCTCTGATTAGGCTTTGTTTTATGTTATTGAGTTTTTTCTTAAACTTTTGTATGTTTTAGCTCTCATTTTTTGTTCATTCACTTTTTAGAGACTATAACAAGATAGCAGCACTGGAGACTGCAAAGGGTTAGCAGCTGCATGACTGTCATATAGCCTAAGAATAAGAAAGGAAGAGAAGCTGTTTTCACTTCCAGGCTGATTAAATCTATGTTAAACTTCATGAAAATTATTACCTAATATGTCACAGACCAGGATTGTGATTTTTACTTTTTTTTTTGGAAACAGAATGAGATGTAAGGACAAGAACTGGAAATAATAATGCCTGACATTTACTTTTCTTTCCTGGCTGACAAACCTGATCACTTCTTTAAATCTGAGCACATAAAAAGAGGATCCAGTATCTTACATAAGCATGGCAGCTCTATGGCATTATTCATCAAACCTAAATGAAGTTAAATTGACCAAAAATGTCATAAAACTATGAAGTAGTTCACTGTAGTTTGTAAAACACTGATAAATTCAAAGAAATTGTGTTTTTCTTCCAACTTTTTGAATCCAATCATTCTGCAGGAAATGGCTTCTTGCTACTTAGAAATCATGGAGAATTCCTTCCTGGGATTTATCTCTAAGAATATTTTTTCTGAGAATGAAATTAACAAAAATGGAGAATTATGAGCTTTACAAGTCCTAAAAATTAGAGTAAATAATAATATATGTCATTGATATTTGCTTTTGAGACTGGAATTTAGATAACTCTTATTACTTCTACAAATTATAAGTAACAATGATTGTTGAATCTTAGGGGTTGCAGTCTGTACCCTCCTATAGTTTTCACTGGATGGTTTCCAAGGTGAAGTATTTCCAAGAGAAACAGTAATTTTAATAATTATTTTGGATAATCACATTGTTGCTCATCAATACAGTGACTTTCAAATGCTTGTTTTAATATTAAATTATGTTTTTATAAAGTGGTAAAGTTTTTTATGTACTGCAATCTATCTTGAAAAAAAGTTTTATATATAAAAATCACAAAGATATTACCCAAAACCAGTAAAGACAAAGAAAGAGCTAATTATAGAGTAGTTATGAACTGTTCTTGAGCATATTATGATTATAATTGTTGTGCTTCTATATTGTTGAGTGCTAACAACAGACATGACCTTATATTAATTTAAGGATAAAATTGTGTCTTTATTTCACTGTTTAGTGGAAAGCTGCCAGTATTTGATCCCACTAGCCTTTGTCAGGACTGATATGGCTTACAAAGGAGACATCCATTTAAAGACGCTTCAATCAGCTTGAGTTCATGGCAAATAGAATTATTTAAAACTATGGCAAATCATTCACTGACTTAAAAAACAGTGGCAATTATGATTGTTTGTTTTTTTTTTGTTGTTATTTCTTTTTTTTACTTAAATATTTCTTTAAATCATTTTGTCTATAAGCTTTCTTTTCTTAATCAAAGTACAAATACACATCATCAAAGTTCATCTTTGATTGGCAATCTCTTTAAACCATGCAATTTACTCTTGGTATGAAAGAGTTTTTCTGCTAACCAGAACTGCAGCTGCTGTTAGATAATGTTACAAGAAATCTGATTTTGTATTTGAAGCAAGACAAATAATGCTTAGCAAATAGGAGGAAAACTTTTGAAAATAAATTACATGCTTTTTCCACATTTCCACCACCTAGAAAAGACATTTGTTAGACCTATGAGATGTCATGGGATATTGTCTAATGATAATAGTTAAATCTGGATCACCATACACAGTTTTAAAAAATGTTTTCTTCTTCACATTCTGGAATTTTTTCTCCTCCTCCTAGGTAAGTCTTTATCTTCAAAAGTCTTTATGTCTTTGAAAAAGGGAACATGCCAACCACTCCTACAAGTTCAGAAAATAGCTCACTAATGACATGAATTCCATATAGAAAGCTCTCATATACTACAGTCATAGGCAAAAATGTCCTGAATTGTAGGCAGAATATTTCAAACTCAGTCTTTGAGTCTTTGAATCTAATGCACTGTTTTTTCCTGTACTGCTCAAATTGTATTAACTAGCAAGAAAAGATTTAACATGGCATGAGAAAATAAAGCTAAGCTGCAATAGATGCTATGTTTATTAAAATTTAAATTCAGTAATTATATTTTTCTGTATCACTCACAACATTTAATAAAACAATATTTAAACAAAATAATGAGTATCTATTAAGAACTTTTACAATTTAGTTATCAAGAGACATGTCATTCCCAAATGAGTTTATAAATTATTTAATTAAAAAAAATTAAAAGTATAGCAATGAAATTATTTGTAAGTACTTAGTGCAGTACAGCAATAGGTTTCAGTTTCTCCTGTGCCAACAGTATCTTGATGACTACACAAGAAAAAAAAGGAAATAATCGTATTTCTGTCCAATATGAGATAGAGCCAAAGCACTTCTGCTCCATGAGTCATTGATCTCATCAATAGATTTAGACTGCCCAGAAGGACACATCTATTCACTATCTCAGGAAATGTTATTTATAAGTTAATTGTTGGGTTGGTAAAACTTCCCCGTTTATCTCTTGCAATAAAAACTAGGAAGGTATTTATCTTAGAAGTAACAGTGGCAATACTTGAATATAACTATATTTTATAGATGTAATTTTTTTTATAATAAACACTGCATTAAATTTTTTTCTGTTCAAGATAATTTTGTTTTCTTTGATAAAAAGTCTTCCCTCTGCTTATAAAGCTGCAGACTGAAACTAAACTGTGGAACTGAAACACTTGCACTTTTTCTATATCACTTTAATGTAATTCATTAGAATTCCTTCATCACTGTTGTTCTTCTGTCTCTCGCATTTCTGTTTTAAATGTCTATATATTCAGGAGTTAAAGAATCTGAATCTTACATAAGGACAATCTTGTGCAAAGGAGCACAATTCTTGGAACTCTGTTTTATTCCTCTCCAGAAAAGACAGTAAATTTGGGCATCATCTCAAGTAAGCCTCTTTGGCTTTCTATTTATCAGCTTTTGCATTTGTAAAATATGACTATTCACAAAACTCCTTTTATAAAGCTCTTTGTGATCTGAAGGTAGAAAGTTTTATATAAAAGTTATTTATTGCTTAAATTTAATGTTGGGATATAGTAATATTTAATATTATTCTGTTCTCATAGCTGGCATTGAATTGACTCCTAAATGTCAATATAAGGCTACCACATATGTCACTGGATGCTAGCTATGGTCCCAGAGCTCTAGTAAAAGAAGGGCACCATCATACTGGGAGAGGTGTTCTGAAGCCCTTCTAATTGTAGCTATCAAGAAGAGAAATATTAGGGTAAACTGAGTTAGTAGTGGCTAAAAAGAGAGAAAGAACAAAACCAAATTGCCTTGGCTTCTAAAATGTCCCAGAGTTACCTCTTTGGGTTCCTGTATTATTTCTAAATATGACCATACACCTCAGTTCTGTAAAACGTCAGCAGGGGAAAGTTGTTTGTTGGTATCATGTTTCAAATCACCTCAATCAGTTGAGGACACTAATTTGTGTTCCTTCCTACCATGGCTTTTTATGCATTTAACAAAAGACTATCACTGAAAGAAATATTTACAAATCACACCAACAGAACTCAGATTTCCTCTCTGGAGACAAGTGGACATGAATGGACCACCATTGGACATAACCGACCTTCTTTAGAACGACTGAGGACTGCCCTACCCCCTAAACTACTCACTAATCTGAAAAGATGAAAGATGTGAGATTGCAATCCCTCAGACTGAGGCTATGAAACTTTGTCTCTCACTAGTTAGAGCGGTGTTGTAATTGCTGCATTGTGATTCAAGAGCTGAGTGATAGCTCTTTTATGTTGGCTTGTGTTTTTTAAGGGATGAGCTCTACTCAGGTTCCTGATGTTGCAGGTGCGTACACTCCAGTCAGCACATATATACAGATTCATTCCACATCACCAAGGGGCTTAATTTAGTGACTTGATCATCTTAGACTTCCTGGACAGTCAACGAAATAAAACATTCCTTCAAAAGTGAGTCTTTCTGATCTGCCTCCTTTCTCTATTAACTGACGATGAAGGTAACTAGGCTCCTAACTTAGATTAGATACTTCATTTAAAAAGGGAGGAAATGATTTGGAGATTTGACATGCAGTTTGAATCAGGTTTCCAGATGAGGTAGAAGTTCAGACATATCTCTGGCTTTGACTTGTCTTACTAATTAGTATTAGTCTGCTTATTATGAATGTTCTGACTCAGTTATGTTGGTTTTTTTGTTTCCAGGTTTGGAAGTATACCAATAAAACTTGAGACATAGTTTAGCAAACTCTTGTCTACCGAGAATGAAATTCAGGATAACTAAATTGTTAGAAACTGTTAGAAACTACTGTTAGAATCTCTAGATATGTGTTGAAAGAGACAGGAGATGGTAAAAAGAAAAAAAAAATTCAGCAATCTTTGGTTTGAAAACACCTCACAAAAATACGTGCATCCATGATAGGGAAGGTTGAAATGGTTTTACAACATTGTCGCTTCAGACAAAAACCATGGACTAGACAGCATCTCTAAATCCTAGAATGGAGGAAATTATAGAGCAGTTATTCAGATATTTTATCCCGGAAATTGTCAGGGAATCACAGAATGGTGTAGGTTGGAAGAGACCTTTTCAGGTCATCTTATCCAATGCACCTGATCAAGCAGGGTCAGCTAGAGCAGGCTGCCCAGGACCACATCCATATGACTTTTGAATATCTCCAATATTTTGCAAATATTGTTTATTTAATTACTGTTCTCTTTGGTTAGGAATGATATAGAGAGCTTTGTGTTTAAAGCTTTATTATGAGATCAAGTTGAAATTGTTAGATGTGTTAGAACTCCTACAAAGACTGAAGTGAGCTTCTGTTAGGCTCCTAAAAAACACATGACTTTGGTAAAGACAGTACTGTGTGGTTATATTTTAATTAGAATACTTGGTATAAGTGAGTTGAAGATTTTTTCAGAATTATTTTAAAATATTTCAGAACACAATTTTTGCTGATTTTAATTTTTCCTTATTGCTATTCCACTGTCTAATTACTACTTTCCTGAAAAAGTACTGAAACAGTTTCATTAAACTTATAATTTAAAATAAAATAAAATCATCAAATCATATTTTGCATGTTACAATAGATGCTGGCTTGTTCTTCAATGTGCAGGTACTCTTCTCTGGTAGAGCAACAGAGAGGTCAACAAAAGAAATTTATCCAAGACACTCTCAGTAGAGCTTAGATAGGGACTACAGACTCCAGCAGGTTTATTGCAGGACCCCAGGAAATCTTTACAGAACTGAAAGTTTGTTCATTTCTATTACAATCAGCAACTATATCTTGAGATCACTGTTATTCAATTTGTGACTTTATTGAGAAATAACAGTGCCCATGTTAAAGAATAGCAGAAATTGTTTTACTGCCTCAATTTCTATGCTGATGAAGGGACAGGAAAAATGTTATGTTCCTTGGTGTAAATTTGGCAAATCTTCAAAAGGTCAAATGGTCAAGAATATTATAGGGTTGCTGTTTAATACTTAATAAAAGTAAAAGAATTTCTTCTATTGTTGGCCTAATTCAGGATAATTAACATTGAACAATTATCTGCCATTCATTTTGTATAAGCTGTTTACTGAGTTTCATATACAAAGCCAAACTCTTAATTTACATTGGTATGTTGGAGCATAATTTGATTTACCATTTCTCCTGTTTTCCACAAAATGTGCTAATGACATGTATAAAATTGATGTATACATATTCAAAAAGCCAAAGAACAGATCTGAAGAATCCCTATTTGGCTGCAGCATGCAGGGCCTATCTATCTCTGTTAGAAAAATGTCATTTCCCATATGAGCTGTACTGCTAATGTAGTACTTGTCATCCTAAGCTTTTTGCTGTGCAGTTGGTCAGCCTATTGCATCTGCAAACTTTCTCTATAACCATCAAAAGACCAGCCTATATCATGGCATTTTCAGAGTTCTTACCATCCAATCAAGCTAAAAATACCAAAAAAAGGCAGTTTTTCTTGCAATATTGCAACACTCCTGCTTCTTCCCCAGATGGAGATGAAACTAGAGTGTGATTTCAAAAATGGCAAAGAAAATGTGTGACAGACAGAAATGAGAAGGCTTTGTCTACAGTTGGTGATACAATAAAGTGAAATGCCTTCCATTGTCCCTAAGCAATATGTGTAGGGTTAGCTATGCTATATTACTTGAACACATTCGCTGAGCTCAACTGGACCATAAACAGAGAAGACTCACATCATCTGCACATGTGTCTCAAACTGTGAGACAACTGCATGCATGTTTATTTTTTTCCCCTATGATTCTGACATCTGTGAATCTCGGAGGCCAAACGTAGCGGTATAAAAAAATTCTTGGTCATCCGACTGCAATGGTACTATGACAGGCAAGTGTTTCACCTTTTTCAGCTCAGAAGATCATAAAGCTATACTAATAAAGTTCTGGATTTATGGAATTAGACTTCAGTAAACTTCTTGTAATTAGATATCAGAAAAAAAAATCACAATGAACGAAGCCAGAGATTGGAATAACTATGCCGTTGCTAGAGAATCAACTGGACAATGCCCTGAACAACCTGATCCACTTCTGATGTGTTCTGAATTTTGTGTTGGACCAGAAGACATGAGGCCCCTCCCAGTCTAAATTATTCTGTGAGCTTATAATTCCATGCAAGTAGAGTGCATGAAGCTGTTTTATCTATTTGTTTGTGGTTGTTGACTACACGAATACTACAATTACTTAAATGTTTGGTAAACAAATTGCATACATTTACATGAATAAATAATTACTGATAATATATCAGACAAGACATCCAAGAAACATTTCTTGGTGTTACTTTGCCAGATAACTCAGAAAACCATTGTATTTCAGAGAACAGTTGTCTGCAATTGTCTCAGTCCTAAAAGAGAAAGAAGTTTTTAATAAGTAAACTTAAAGATGCCACCTGTCTGTAAATATGGTGATATGGAAATGCCTAAAAATTCCATTAGTTCTTCCTCTGAATCCATGCCTTTCACTTTATCCTCAGGGGGAAAAAAAAAATCTCATTTGTCTGAATTTTCCTAGCGAACTGACATCACAGCCAAATAATATTCTCCAGTACATTTCCATCTTCCAATGTTTAACCTATCACCTGTTAAGTCCCACCTGGAGTCCCCTAAACAAATGAGAGAGATGAAAAGCCAATTGTTTTTTGCTGTTGTTCTAGGCATTTATGTGTACATATACCTAATCTATCAAACAGCTCTCATATAACCAAACAAAACAAAATATTGACCTTAGAATATCATGGGATGGCATATAATGTTACAGTAATCCAATTCATAGTACTGACTTGTATAGACAATCCTGTACGTAATATTACTTAAGGATGACATGAAGGGACAGAAAAAATCTGGTTTCACCATTTAAGAGATATTTATATTCTACGTAAGTGCCTTTTTAACTACATAGATCTCCAGTATAAAGCCAAAGACATGGCTATTAAAATTGTCTGGATCATTGCTAGGAGGGAAAAGAACACTGGCATTGTTGTGGTGATTGCTACCAACCACATTCTCAACAGGATGAAGAGGATGAAGGCTGGCAACCGGAGGACATCTGCTGTTTGTTGGTGGAAAGCCTCACATGCACAAGGGATTTCAGCCATCCAGACATCTACCAAGCCAAGATAGCGTAGTGCAAGCAAGCCAGGAAGATTCTGTGCTGTCTTGATGATAAATCCTAGAAGGGCCAGCCAGCCTCACTGGCTGGCTAACATTAGCCAGCTAAAGCTAACATTAAAACCACATTATACCCATCCTCCTTAAATGCAAAAAGGAAGATCCAGGGATCCAGGGCTTCAGTCTCTGGAAAAATTGTAGAATATGTACTTCCATCATTTCCAAACATGCTACAGACAAGAAAGTATCAAAAAGATACAAATTTACCAAAGTTAGATCAAACTTGACCAACTTGATTGCCCTCAATGTTGAAATAACTAGTTTTGAAGAAAAGTGGAAAACAGTCAATATTATATAGCTTGAAAAGTCCTTTCATAAGGACTTTTGACACAGTTTCCCGTTTTTATTCCCTCTTAAGCTGAGAAAGAATGAGCTGGATGAATGCATGATTTTACTGTTTAAAAATCACCTGAACCACTGGGTTAAGAAAATATTAACCAATGACTTGACCATCAGCTAGTCACTACTGACAAGCAGGGTATCCCACGGATGGTGTTGGTGCCAACATTTTTCTGTACCTTCATAAACAGAATGCACACACAGCAAATTTGCAGATTTGAAAAGTGTTATTTTCCACCCCTATTTCCTTAGTCAAAATAAATATTTATATATACTAGGAATACAAATAAAATGCTTGAAGCAGTTTTCAGCTTTTTGGGGGTTTTAAGTCTATGAGATTGTTATCATATGGCAATTAAATTATTATGCATTCTAAAGTTTGTATATGGTTATGATACACAGCATATCCTTCATGAGCTCTTATTTGCTGTTTTTATGGTCATGTAGTTCTCGAGTTTAGTATCATAAGACACTGCAACACACTGTTTGACAACATAAAACCCAATATAAATTAAAATAATTATATAGAATGTTTAGAGAAAACATTCGTCTGGATTTTGCTATAATTCATTATGAGACAATCCAGTAATTTGAAACAGAGAACATTAATGACAAAAGATAGCTTTGTCTAAATGGAGTTTTGAGTACTTTTACTTCAGAAATACCATGTGTGATCTGGTATTCACTTATAAATATATATCTGTATGAATATGGATAATTTAACCTCCCTCACTGCATTTGTAGAATACTTAATGTTTTAATAATTATCTCAAGATGAATAGCCTTTCATAGATAGTTTTAATATGAACATCCTTCCCCCTTTGAAACCATTACTTTGTTGTTGATTACAGAGAAAGAAGATCAAAATTAGAACAGAGAAATGTACAGGGGAAAGGAACCTTTACTTAGGCAAGGTGGTATCTCCCTCTCGAATGACCATGAGATGACCAACACTTAACTGGAAGAAAACAGACCCTGAAAATGCTAACTGTATAAGAACAAAGAACAAGTGTCAAGCTAGAGTCCATCACAGACACTTGCCAGAATTTTCTGCTACCCCTCTAAGAGTGTATGGACCTACATGACAGACAATCTCATCAAAGAAGGTAATACCTCACTGTTCCTGGCTCAGAGACCGCGGCAAGTTAAACAGACAGAACAAAATGGGCCAACCTCTTTTCAAAAACAGGTAATTTATTTTCTTCTTTAAGGGAAAAGAAAGGAGGAAAAGAGCCCGTAAATATGATCCCAAAAGAAAACAAACAATTCTGAGTTGTGATTCTGATCTCTCTTCATATTATTCGTGGCCCAGGAATTGTACAGGTTGTGTGGCTTGGACTAGAAAGGGCACTATTTTACACCACTGGAGCAGTGATGTCATTGCATCTGATTGATTTCCACAGTATGGGGAAAAGAGAAGGTGAAATCTGTCTAGAGATGGCCAGGATGGAACTGCAAACATGTAGGTGGTTAGAGGCTGTGACATTGGTATCAGCTATGCATACTGTTTTTTTTAAAGTGAATCTTCTGAAGGACTCTTCAGTTAACCAGGGGGCTTCTGATGTGTATGTGATACCATGGCAAGGACAGCAAATAGCAGGGATGGACACACCTGTAGGAGAGTGACTGAGAAAGTGTGTTTCAGTGTAAGGTTATGGAAATAATGAGGAATATTTGGGTGGAATAGTGACACCATATTGCTTTTTAGAATACATTTTGCCAGTTTTGAGACTTCTCCTGGTACTAATTTCCTCATGATAAAGCCATACAGATTACCTGAATGTGCGCACAAGGATATGTTGCAAAATCTAGCCAAAACTATATATTTACTTTCCTCTTTTGATACCTTCACATGTGTGTCAAAGATTGGATGTTATGGCCAATGAGGGATTTTTGTTTCAAAAGGTTCTTAGTAGCAATGCACAGCATAGGACAGCATAGGTGCACCTAAAAGTAGTAGAATACTTCTCATGTAATGCATATAGTGACATTTATGTCTGTCTTCTGTTAATAAATATATTTAGTAATTTAAACTGTTTCTATTAGATATGTTTTGGTGTATTATGCTCATTATATTGCCCTTGAGAAGAACTTCATGACTGACTCTTATTACCACTTTTGGAAAAATTTCATGTGTGAATGACACATGAAATTGGTAACAAAATTTGAACCCACAATAAACAAGCAAACCAAATAGATTTTAAAATCTATCCCATAAAATCACTACAGGTCAACCACAATGGCAAATTCTGGAGTGTTAAAAAGAACTAGAAAAACCTCAACCAAAAACACAGGTTCAAAATTATTTTAAGTTACCTCACAAAGACTTCAGGATCCTGGTAAGGGTAAACATAGGAAGCAGTCCGAGGCTCTGAACAGAGAGGCGTCTCTGTTGCAGAGCACCTCTGTTACAGAGAGGCATCTCGATAGAGGTCAGGGAAAATTGCCTGTCTGTGCAGGAGATGGTTTGAAACATAGCCTTTGTCGAGATCATCCACTTATGCTCTCTCTGAATCTACGCCTAACTTTTCCTTATTCTGCACTTAGAAGTAAACCATGGCTCGGAAGGTGAGCTTATTGGTGTCCAGGTTTGAATTTGTCAACTGAGGTCCAGTTCTTCATATCTTGTCCAATCCAATGAAATTGTTGAATGTGAAGAGGCAATAGATTTGGTTTCATGTATGATTTTAAAATGTTACAACCTGTAAGAAAAACATGAAAAAAAATCCAGCATTTGCAGAAAGGCAAAGTGTTCTTCTTACAGTTTCAGCATTTTGCTATCTCTCTGATGATCTTTCAACTTCGAACCATTTACAGAGTCTCCAGGAGGGAAGGAAAAATTTTTTCTTTTTCCCTTAAATCTAAACCAAACCAAATCAAACTTGTCAATTAGCTGAGTGAACAGTCACTAAAAGAAAATTTGCTCTACAATTTTCTTTCTATACAGCACAGAACCACCACTATGACAATATAAATATTTAAATGGTTAATATCATTGAAATACAAGTTTTAAGCAAACATTTGAGCATCATCTTCCTATTGTAGAGACTTTGACCCAGATTGTTATTTTAATACATAATGTGAAAAAGTTGGTATGATAAAATTAATATCTCTGCTTTGCATATAAAACATTCCTACAGATATTTCTGCTGAAATTCACAAACGCAAGCATATTTCATACCCATTAGTCTTGAAATATAATTGAAACATTCAAGCGCATGATTCAAACTTAAACTACTACTTACTGTAGTAGAAAAAATTGTAAATGGATTTGTATATGAATCATTAATTCAAGGCAGAATTGGGAATATTGGGTTGTAAACAGAAGAGAAACAACATTTTTAACTCTTAGCTTACTTGTAGAAAAACCCCAAAAAATCATAGATTGATTATTTTAAATTTTTTTTTCTGATGAGCCCAATATACAGCAATATGCTTTAATTTCATCATTACTTTGTATGATGACCTTTGCTAATAGCTCCATAAACACCTAATATTTGTGCCAAGTATTTTATAAATGCACACTGAGGGCTTGAACCCTTATTGCCGCTGGGCAATGCTTACTCAGGAAAATAACACAATGGGTTAAATGCCCTTATGACAGCTATAGTATGAGTTATTTCTGTATGAAATATTTGTTACAAAAGGAGGGAAATAGCATGCACTTAGACACGTGAAATGGACATGGCTAGAAATGAGCAGACAAGCAACATCAATGGAAACAGGACTCTTCTTGATTCTCTAAAAAGATAGCCAGCACACCCAAAAAAACATGAGTGGGGAGGTAGTACTATCTGAGTGCTATTCTGGATGATGCAATTACATATCATCTCATGCAAATAAGCTATATAAGCATGATAGACCTCAGTGATAACCATCAGGAGTAAGTAACATTTTCAGTGAGAATTTCCCATGCAAGAACCAGAGTCGGCAAATACATATCTAATGCTTCAAATAAACATACCTAAATGTTACATGATACTCTGTTAGTAACTATGAAATCACTTTACATAGAAGGTTAGTACTGTCTTCTTTCATGGAGAAGGTCAATTTGTCTATTTAGATTGCAAAACTTTTTACTAGTTGTACAGTAAGCTAGTGGCAGAATTGAAAAGGAAACCCCAAACCAACTCTACTCTGCAATAGATCATGGCTGCTTTATGATGAACAAAGATATTTTCTCTGAGGTGCTAAAGATCTATATTCTATAAAAAGCATGGACATTCACATCTTAGAAATAAAATTCAGTTAGAATAGACATCAAAATATCTGCATATGTGAATTTTATATGTTCCTAACTCACCTCCTAATTTGAATTTCTTTTCTGAAATCTCATGAGTTTAACCTTATTTTTGAGATTTTCAGAAGTGCTCAGGTATAAAAGATCGAAGTTAGTGTACAATGGTATTTTCCTATATTCTCTTTCTCCTTCTGTTTTCACACGTTCATTTCCAGGCATACGTAACTATTTCAGGGAAAAAAGAGAACAATGCAAGTTTTTGGAATGACCTTCATCGATACTACCCAATCTATAATATCCATACGTTAAGCTACACCTAACAATATAGAACCATAAAAGCAAGCATAGATGGACTCTTACAGAATTAAAATCCTTGCTCGTAAACTGTTTTAAAGTTAAGACAGATTAACTCACTAGTATGTATAGAGGAGAGAAATATAGTACTTGCAGAATGATTCAGTCTTCCACCTTAACACGTCCATAGTGAATTTTCATTAAAAGCAGTATCAATGCCTACAGAGAAGTCCTACACTGTTAACAACCTGTAACTTCCACCTAAATATTTATTTTTTTCTGATGCTACCATATTTCCATTTCTTTTTCTTCCTCTTCCACACTTTTTCGAGCCTCTGAAGTTTTTTCAGTGTACCTTATGTTTGATCTTTTTCATTCCTTAATCTGTCAGTGAGGCTTCCATTCTTTGTCCTTATCTCTGTCACTTGTAATATTTTATTATTATT